>NC_134508.1:45735804-46035804 GCF_027942865.1 Odontesthes bonariensis | reverse complement strand
CTTGCTCTTGTAAATAGTAGCTTGTCCTCAGGTGTTGTTCCTGAAAATTTGAAACATGCAGTTGTCCAGCCTCTAATTAAGAAACCAGTCTTGGATCCTGCTGTCTTGGCGAACTATAGACCTATCTCTAAACTGCCTTTCGTTTAAAAAATTCTTGAGAAGGTAGTCTGTAATCAGCTAATGGCCAATCTCATTGAACATAATATTTTAGAGGTTTTTCAGTCTGGCTTTAAATCATCTCATAGCACAGAGTCAGCTCTTTTAAAAGTTTTTAATTAAATATTTTTAGCAACTGATTCTGGTGACTGTTGTCTTGGTGTTGTTGGATCTATCAGCTGCTTTTGACACAGTTGATCACAGAATTTTACTTTCCCGTTTGGAACAGTGGGTGGGCATTGGTCATATAGCCCTAGATTGGTTTAAATCTTATTTGGCCAAGCGTACTTTTTGTGTCTGTCTTGATGGCCATAGGTCCTCCTCCCACCTCCCATCCTCCCACAGGGCTCAGTTCTAGGCCCTCTTCTCTTCTTGTTGTACCTCCTTCCTCTTGGTTCTGTTTTTAAGAAATATGGGATTGCTTTTCATTGTTATGCGGATGACACACAGATTTACGTACCATTAAAGAAAGCAGACTCCACCTCTCTTCGGTCTCTGTTCTTATGTCTGGAAGATTTGAAGGCCTGGATGGCTTTAAATTTGATGAGTGATTTTTGGCAGTTCCAATGAAGACTCTCTGTCCGATGCTTGCTCCTTGGCTCAGTATGTCAAGCCGGTTGTTACAAATTTAGGGGTCAAGATGGATGCTGGTCTTAAGCTGGAAGCTCACAGTAGAGCTGTTGTAAAATCCAGCTTTTTTCACAAAAGGCAGCTAGCCAAAGTAAAACCCATTCTTCCTAGACAGCACTTTGAAACAGCAATCCATGCATTTGTAACCTCACGGCTGGATTACTGTAATGCACTTTATATAGGCGTCAGTGATTCATGCATTTCCCAGCTTCAGAGGGTTCAAAATGCTGCTGCACAACTTTTAACAGGTACACGAAAATTTGACCATATTTCCCCTGTTTTAGCTTCTTTACACTGGTTGCCAGTATATTTTAGGATTCATTTTAAAATCCTTTTATTTGCTTTTAAAGCTCTTAATGGCCTTGCCCCTCCTTACCTGTCTGAGCTACTACATTCTTACACACCCTCCCGTTCTCTCAGGTCAGCTGACCAGTTGTTTCTGAGGGTCCTGAAGACAAAGCGCAAGCTCAGAGGGGAATGTGCTTTTTCTGTGGCAGCTCCCAAGCTATGGAATGACCTTCCTTTGGACATAAGATAGGCCTCTGCACTTGTTGTTTTTAAATCCCTTCTTAAAGACATGGTTGGTAATCCTGTTCAGAAACACATTTTGTAATTCTGGGTGAAATGGTCCGTCTATCCTGAGAGAAATCTATACAAGATGTATTTAGAAAAAGGGACGAAAATAATCAGACCTCTGTGGCAGCTGCAGGACTGAGAAAAAGCTGACCAATCCCGCTGATCTCGGATTGGAGCGCCTACAAAAAACCAATCAGATGCCTCTGCTTTCTGCCTACGCCCCCTCTGTCGGCTCCCTGCTCCGTGTGCGCACGGGGTTCTACCGGCTTTGGATGAAGCACTGACGGAATGGGGAGGGGGGGGTGGAGCTTAGAGGAGGGGCCACTTTCGAATCTTGCTAGCTCTCTTGCTAGCTCTCTAGGATTACCTACCATAGCTTTAAGACCCATCTTTTTTCTTTGGCTTTTGGCACAATCTGAGATGTTTGACTTTGTTTTATTGTGTTTACATTTTAATTACTTTAGTACTGCTTTTATATTTGACCCTTCTATTTTATGATTGTATTGTATTTTATGATTGTGTATAGCACTTTGGTCCTGTGGGTGTATAAAGTGCTTTATAAATAAAGTTGGTATGGTATGGTATGGTATGGTATGGAGAGACTAATGGAAAAACGGTGTCCCATGTAGTGCAACTGGCGTTGCTAGGCCTAGTTTTATTCATTACTTCTAGTAAACATTCAGGTGAAATTGGAGCAGGGACTACTTGGAGAATGGGTCTAGGACCCAAACATACCACACAATCTGTTTGTGTTTTATTAGCCATTAAAACCCAGTCACCACTTTGTCCCAAAACTCCGAACCAATCTCATCAGAGCCCTCCCCCAGCACCATTGCAGCCACACCAGCCCCCCCCGTGCTCCCCTGAAGAGCCGGAGGCCCCCACCAGTGCAGTCAAGCTGACACAGGATAATCTCATCCTCTGTGTATAGCTTGGGGGAATAAGGGTGATTTTAGTCAAATTAACAATTAAGATAATCTCATCGGTTTTCTGTTGCATTTTTATGATAGATCTGTAATGTTTAGCATAGTCAATAGTCTTGTAAGCATTCCAATCCTTGCCTGGTGTATCTGTCACCAGGGTGTCCCAAACACGATTATTTATCTCGTTTGTCATATACCAATCTTCACCTCTCTCCACCTTCCCAACTGGAACTTGTAAGTGGCTGAGTTGAAAGATCACCACCGAGATCCTACCTAGAGGTAAATAGACCGAAGGAATTGTAAAGTGCATCTGAGTCCTGTTTACGGTACATTCTAGATTTTCTGTTGCCTGGGCTCCTAGCAGGCCCACAATTAATACACTCCACTTTAACCACATGCTTACTGAATACAGTTTTGGAATTTGGTTGTGAGTGAAATCTAGATAGCACTCATCTCAGTCTTCTGTGAGGAATGAGGGTAAGTTGTCAACTTCGATTTATTGGTCCAGATAAGATAGGGAATGGATTTGTCTCCCCTTCTCTCCAAAAAGGAGTCTTTGTGTATTCAGGCGTTTGCTCTCTCAATCTTATGGCAGTTGTCTCCTCAAGAACCACTCCCAAATGCTTTCACAGGTCTAAGGTTGTAGTAAATTAGAAAATCTCTGTTTAAACTCCTAAGGACTGTCACAGGGCTGTGGTCAATCTTCGCCAGCATTGAGACGACTGTATACTAATTTATACAGTCCCCTTTGAAGTCTGGACTTTCCCTGTGGGTCATGAGTTCAACAGAGACCTGCTATCTACTTATTTTTACTCTTAATGATCTTTTTACAATGAGACAAGTGTATCCATGCGTTTCTTTCAGCTATTTTAACTGCTGTGGGAGTGGTGAGCAAAACCTGGTAATCAGCACCCAGTCTCCCAGTTCAGCCAGCTGTGCTTCCTGCTGAGAGACAGAGAACTATCAGTTTGTTTTTTTACTTCTTGTCTTAATTCTAGCGTTGCTCTCATATTATCAGCTAGATTACTCTCATCATTTAATTCCCATGTATTTTGAAAATTAAGAATTCTATATGGCCTGCCAAACAGAGTTTCATAAAGTGTCAGTCCTGAGGAACTAGTTATGTTTATATACATTTTCACTAGTTCCAAACACTGTGTCCATGGTCTTCCTGTTTCCTCCATACATTTCTTTAGTCTTTTTTTTTAATTGTTCCATTCATCCTTTCTACTAATCCTGCACTTTGTGGATGATACGCCAGTGGTGTTTTAGGTCAATGTGGAACATTTGTCCAATCCTATTCATAATTTGGTTCACAAAATAAGTTCCATTATCACTATATATTCTTTCAGGAATGTTAGTTAGTGCATCTGGATTCTTTGTTGAAAATAATTCTATCCATTTTGAAAATGCATCTATGATGACTAAACAAAACCTTTTTCTCTCACTTCTATTCAATTCAATAAAATCCATATGAATTACTTGGAAGGGGTATTTAGGTTCTGGAAAGCGCCTTAAGCCTGGCCTCAGATTACCCTGAGGCTTATGCTTAGCGCATGTCAAACACACTCTACAAAAGTATTTCATCCATAAGTAGTATAATGTTGATGTACCTATTCTACCATCCCTCCTTTTGAGACATGCATTACGCCATGGCTCAATATTGCAGCCCATCTGTATAGATCTTTTGCTCTAGGATAGGTTTTTTTGTTTGTTTATTTATTCATTTTTTCTCGTCATACATAGACATCATTTTTCAGTGTAGCTTCCTTTTTTATCCAGCCATCTATTTCTGACTGTGGCTTTGCACATATCTCTCAAAACTTCAGCTTGGAGCGGTACCTCTGGAGTTACATTCATTATTTCAATGTGCCCTGCTGCTGCTGCTTTAGCCGTCTCATCAGCGAATGCATCTCCTTTTGAGACAAAATCTGTGCTAGATGTATGCGCAGTGCATTTGCATACTGCTAATTTTTTTTTTTTTTTTTTTAGCATTGTTAATAGTTCTGCATGTGTCACGGGTTTTCCTATAGATGTTACCATTCCTCTATTTTTTTTTTTAAAGTATGTACTGTAGCATATGCATTTTGGCTACGAGTATAGTTACTTTTTTTTGATCTATCATTGGTTTACATGCTTCAGTAAGGGCCACTAATTCCGCTGCTTGCTCTGAATAATAAGATAGTAGCTGCTGTGCTTTTTAAAATTGTGGTGGAACTCACCACAGCATATCCTGTCATCATTTTACCCAACTCATGTTTCCTGGAAGACCCATCTACAAACAATACTTCTCCATCAGCTTATGGCTGATTTTGTAGATTTGCTCTTGTTTTTGCATTTTTCTCTGCTGCTGCTAACAGTCGTGTTTTGTTTGCAGTAGTCTGGTAATGCCAATGCTGTACTGGAGACTAACCCCTTTTTAATTTCACAGAATGCAATCTCTGCTTCTGGTGTCCATTCGAGGACAGAGGACATTTTTAATTTTTTTATTCATACATTAGTCTATTTAATGGTGCTGTTATTTCTGCATTATTTGGAATCCAGGCTCTGCAGTAATTTGTCAGTCCTAAGAATGACATCATTTGTTTCTTTGTCGTTGGCTTGGAGGCCTGGAGAACCACTGTTTTTCTACTTTCTACTATCTACTATGGTTCTCCCTTTTGCAAAGCTGTAGTTTATTTTTACTCGCCTTGTGACCTTCTTCAGCTAAATGTTTCAACAGAGCTAGGGTGTCTATTTTGCATGTTTCCTTCATCTGGTGAAGCCAGCAAAATGTCATCTACATATATCTATCAGGACTTGGCTGCCTTTTGGAGGAACAAACTTTGCCATACTTGCACTCAAAACTTCTCCTCTGAGTGCATTCAGCAAAGCGTGAGGATCTGGAACACAGGGAGCTCTTTGGATCACAGCATGATTTACAGCCTATAGGTCCTGCACATCCCTGTGGATGGGGCCTGTTTTTGTTTTTTTTGTCTCTACTGGGAATATTGGTGTATTACACGGTGAATCATTAAACGAAACTATAACACCTGCTTTTATTAAATCTTCAATTACTGGTTTTATTCCATTTTGAGCGTCCTGTTTTAATGGGTACTGTCTAATACAGGGTCGGTGCTCTGTTTTAGCTATCATCTGAACAGGCAGAGTTCCTGTTATCAATCCAAACAGTGGATAATTTATGAGGGACCCTGCTCAGGCATGCTTCGTCTGAGTCACTAAAGTCCGTGTTCTTAACATCCCATGTGTATTGTGAGTCCAAATGGACTCCTGCATGGACCTGAACAGTCCAGAACAAAGCTTTTCTAGTGAGTCCTGTCTCAGCTCTGTACCTCGAGTTAACTGATGTTTTTTTTATTTTTCATTTTATTTAGTCTGTAGCTATTTCTCCCTGTATCACTATTTTACCCAGATCCTCCCATTTCTGTTTTTTGCTTTGCTTAATGAGACATGCAATCAGTGTTCGAATTACGGGAGGTACCGGGGGGGTCTGACCCCCCCGATTGAGACTTGATACCTCCCAAATGGGACTAAATTACACTTTTGGGGGGTACTGAAAAAATTTATCTATTATTAAAATCAGGTGTTGAAAATGTGTTTTACTTATTATTTTTCAATGTATACTATGAATAACCAAATAAAATGCGTTTTGGAACACCCCTTCAATGGACTGTACCACCAGCGGGCGTTTCGCATGTTCGCAGGCAGCTCGCGCATAGTCCAAAACATCGGCAGCACTGAGATGCAGGGTGTTGATGCCCGTTAAAATGATGTTTGAGATGCGAGCGCGTGGATTTAAGGTGTCAAGGTGGAGGTTTCCCGTGATTTGTTAAATTAAACTAACAAATCAGACTAATATTATTTCAACTTTAAAGCACTGAACTTACAAACACTCAAGACAGGTGACCGCCCTTCCCTTTCTCCCATGAGAAAAAAAGATAATTAGGATTCTGATAATTTACAGCTTGATTCTGTATGCGTCATTGGGTTCACTTTGCTGATTGACATTTCTTGATTGCGTCTCATGGGCACTACATAATGTAGGCTAGTTGCTAGTTTGCTAGTGGGCTTTTGGTAAGCCATACAGCTGTTTGAAGTTGGGTTGTTGCTAGGTTTAATATTTATGTATTATTCTGCATGTGTTGGTTCTGCTGCTGTGCTTGTTGCTAACTGGAAAGTTAGCAACGTCCTGCTGCAGCAACGTGTGTGAGACAAACTTTGGCTAGGTGGTTGAACTTGACAGTGCTGCGTGCAGATTTGAGCTGAATTCACCTGGGCAGCGCGGATTTTGCAGGGTTGCCAGATGATTTCCAAACATGCTCAAACCCCGCCTGGAGGCACTAAATCTAAACTAAACCAGTCTAAACTGAATTCTATTTATTTCTATGGCCATAGAGCCATATACAGATACAGAAAAACTCGCCCAATACCCATTTTTACCCGCAGACGGTCATCCAAAACAGCCCAATCTGGCAACACGGCGTTTACGGAGACGAGTGCTTTGATGTGATCTTCCCGCGAACGTGGTCACTTGATTCATATGAGGCTCTAGCAGGGAGTTTGCAAATGATAACGTATTGTTGTGTTTGCATATCATGATATTATCATGATTTTTTTTTTTTGGCGGGGGGCGTGACGTCATCAATTGATCCGCAAAAAGTCCGACCCCCCCCGAAGCCCGGTGGATAATTCGAACACTGCATGCAATGATCTCCAATCTCTTTTCAATTTATTTATTTTGTCTGGAGTTACTCTTTTTAATTGTTTTCCATAATCTTCATCGGGCCCTGGGGTATTTTTATATCAAAGAGTAACATGCAAGGCTTCTACTAACATATAATCTTGTAATCTGGAAACTACATTCTTCTCTTCAGTTAAAAGGGCTGTGGCTGTACCAGCTGGATCTTTGTCTGGCAGATCTAATGTGTAACAATAATGAAGTGATCCAGCTCCTTTGAGAACAAAGAAATCTCCTGCCTTGATTTCCTTTTTCCTTTTCACAACAATCTGTCCATCATAATCTCTATCATCTATCAGCTGAATTTCTGGTTTTATGTCTCCATTCAGAAACAAATCTTGGTAATTCAACTGAACATCAGGGCCATCTAGTCATGCTATTTAAATTAGTAATGCTATATAATTCCTGTAGAACCCCTGTCTTGACCCCCTGGCCCTATGACCCCCTCCTCCTCTGTATCCTCCTCTGAATCACTTTCTCAGCATGTCGGGCATTGTTAGGACATGCATCAAAAGTTGAAGGAGGAGAAGGAAGAGGAGCTGTGAGGCTCGCTTTCTTTTCTGCTTGAATCAACCAGAAATTTTACATTCTTCAAATTCAATTCAATTCAAAAATACTTTATTTATCCCAGAGGGAAATTAAATGTTGATGTAACTCAATTAAATCAAGGAGTTATTATAGATGCTGATGGCTGTGGGCAGGAAAGATTTCCTGTAGCGGTCCATTTTGCATCCAAACTGAAGAAGCCTTTGACTGCAGAGACTCTGTTTTCCGATAACAGTCTCATGGAGAGGATATTCAGGGTTGTCCATAATTCTCTTGATTTTATGCAAAATCCTTCTTTGCATTATTGTCTCCAGAAGTTCCACAGTCGTCCCCAGAACAGAACCAGCCTTCCTTATCAGGTTGTTGAGTCTTTTTAGGTCCCTGGTTCTGATGCTGCTGCCCCAACAGATGACGCTCTCAACAACAGACTTGTAGAAGATCTGCAACATCTTGTTGCAAACCTTGAAGGACCTTAGCTTCCTCAAGAAATACAGTCTGCTCTGTCCTTTCTTGTAGATGGCTTCACTGTTGTGTCTCCAGTCCAGTCTGTTGTCCAGATGAACACCAAGGTATTTATATTCCTATACCACCTCCACTTCTTCTCCCATGATGGAAACAGGGTTTGATCTGACCCTGTTTCTCCTGAAATCTACAATCATCTCCTTTGTTTTGTTAACATTCAAGATGAGATGATTGTTCCCACACCATGCCACAAAGCAGTCCACCAGCTCTCTGTACTCAGCTTCTTGTCCATCTCTGATACACCCGACAACTGCAGAGTCATCTGAATATTTCTGTAGATGACAGGAGTCTGACTTGTACTGGAAGTCTGAAGTGTACAGAGTGAAAAGGAATGGTGAGAGTACAGTCCCCTGTGGTGCTCCTGTGCTGCTGATCACCTGGTTAGACACACAATTCTTCAGTCTGACAAACTGTGGTCTGTTTGTCAGGTAGTCATTAATCCAGGTGATTGTTGAGGCCTCCACCTGAGTCTTCTGGAGTTTCAGACGAAGCAGATCAGGCTGAATTGTGTTAAATGCACTGGAGAAATCAAAGAACATGATCCTCACAGTGCTGCCTGCTTTGTCCAGATGACAGTGGGTTTGTTGAAGCAGGTGTATGATAGCGTCTTCAACTCCAACTCCATGGCGATAAGCAAACTGCAGGGGGTCCTGATATGTGCTGGTTTGCTTACACAGGTGGGTCAACAGGAGTCTCTCCAGGACCTTCATGATGTGGGATGTCAGGGCAACAGGTCTGTAGTCATTGATGAGTGAAGGGTGAGTTTTCTTTGGTACCGGAACCAGACAGGATGTCTTCCACAACAGTGGTACCTTCTCTTGGGTCAAGCTAAGGTTGAAAAGGTGTTGCAGAATCCCACAGAGCTGCTCTGCACAGGCCTTCAGGACTCGGGGGCTGACACCATCTGGACCTGCAGCCTTGTTCCGGTTCAGTCTCTCCAAATGCCTCTTCACCTGACTTCTAGAAACAGAAAAGTGGGAGTAGGAGGCAAAGGGGACAGCAGCATCTCCTGATTTGGTTGAAGACAAACTAGTGGAAGCAGAAGAATCCATGACTGAGGTGGAGGTGGAGATGTTACAGGAAAGCTGTGGGTCAGAGGAGGATGGGATGTCTCTTTGGCTGGGAACAGGAGGGGAGGATGGTGAGCTTGTTCCTGAACTGAACCTGTTGAAGAATGTGTTCAGCTCATTTGCTCTGTCCAGACTTCCATCCATCCGATCCTCCCTCTGCTTGAGGCCTGTGATCTTCTTCATTCCTGACCACACATCTCTGATATTGTTCCTCTGCAGTTTACTCTCAAGCTTCTTTCTATACACCTCCTTGCTCTCTCTGATCTTGACTTTGAGCTGCTTCTGTATACTCCTCAGTAACTCCCTGTCTCGCTCCCTAAAGGCTCTTTTTTTCTTGTTCAATAGTTCCTTTAGCTCACTGGTGATCCAGGGTTTGTTATTAGGGAAGCATCTCACTGTTCTGGTGGGGATGGTGTTGTCCACACAGAAGTTTATATAGTCAGTCACACACTCAGTCATGGCATTAATGTCCTCTCCATGTGGCTTACAAAGAGAAATCCAATCGGTTGCATCAAAACAACCCTGTAAGGCTTCTTCAGCTTCCTGTGACCACTTTCTAACAGTCCTTTTTGATCTAAGTCCTATTTGATATAAGTATTCTCTATGCCTTCCTTCTCTTCCTCGTTATATCCCTGATAATATATAATTTCATTTGAATTTTAAATCAATAGTTCACTTTGCTAAATTAATTTAATTAATCTCAAAGAACCATGGGCATGGACTGTGTTTTAATTTATTTTATTCAAGCCCCCACAAAAGTTTACATGACCAATCTCAATGTAAATACTTTAGGAATCACTAAAACAGTCCAAAATCTCCTTCCCAAAGCAGAATTTCTTTAAAGTAATTGTCCGTCGGAGTCTGTCCAGTCTTAAAAAGTTATCATTGCCGTCAACGTCAGTCAGATATCATTCAGTGGAGAAGTCAGTTCGTAGTTTCTCTGTCGAGTTTCTAATCAGTTCAGTATTATTTCTGGATTCATTAAGTAAGTCAGTAACATGCACCAACACACTCTAACTTGCCAGTTTTTTACTTATCATTTGGGCAACCTTTTGTCTTTGTTATAATTTCATCCTGCAGCACAACTAATTTTTGTATATTTTAAGCTTCCATTAAATCCATATTTTTACTCTTTTTGGAAGGAATTCAATTTTATCAGGATCCTGCTTTTCTATGAATTTTCAATCTTTGCACAATAGCTGTTCTCTGCGCAATTTATCTTCTTTACTTCTTTATCTTCTTTATATACACTTTCTTTTTGACTGTTTACTTCCCCCGTTTCCCATTTTGAAAATTTAGTCCAGCTTTTCAACACCTAGGGTGTTCTAATAACTGGTTATTTATTCAGCAGGGCAGAGAAAAATCTCCTCTTGTGGTAATCTTCACTTCGACTCTTTCGAGTGGAAGATTCTTGCCTTTGCATCCACAAGAGGCTCTCTGCTTACAGTCCTGCTGTATTTTATGAGGGGAAAAATATGTAAATGATATTTTTCGCTCTCCTTACACACATTCACATTCACACCGTACGGAATTTAAGCGCCTGTTCTCGCAGGACTCCACCGTCCTCAAAAGGTATTTGTTTTGTTACGGAATTTAAGCGTCTTTTTTCGCAGGACTCCGCCGTCCTCACTAATTTGTTTTGTTACGGAATTTAAGCGTCTTTTTTCGCAGGACTCCGCCGTCCTCAACAGGAGGTACCTTAAATCAATTTTTTAATAACCTGTCAGCGCCTAGGATTACAGGGTTTCTTTATGCGCTGAACCCTCGTTCACGCTTCTTTTTTAAATGTAAATACACTCACCTACAACGCTGTCTCTCACCTTTCCACGGAGTTCCGTCAATCCTCACATTCCAGTGGGCAGGCCGATCTCCAGTCCTATTCTTTAGCCGTGCACGGTCTTTCTGGATTCCACCTCGCCCACTGGAATCCTCAGATCTCTTGGAATCCGGCTCGAAGGACCAATTAAATGTCAGGTTCAAATACCTACAAATTCATAAAGAAGAGAGAGAGAGAGAGACGTTTAGGATTTTTTTATACTCATGAGGAGAGCTGATGAGGAGACAGCTTTCACAGCTTCTTCCTGATCACTGTTACCATCTCCTCACGCCTCCTCCATTTTATTCAGAAGTGGGTGTATACAAAAAGCAAACAAAAGAAGGGAAGGGGGATCCAGTTTCAGATTGCATTCCTAACAGTGGAATTTACGACCTTCACACAAATGAGCAAAGCACAACTTTGCTTAAAACTCTTAATCAATACAAAAACAGAGTATATATGGGATAACTAACATAAAATGTATTTACAACTCAACAGTTTCCATGGAAACTGCATCCAAGCCATACCTCACCAGGTGCAATGCAAAGCGTCTGATGCAGTGGTGTAAAGCACACCGCCACTGGACTCTAGAGCGAGCAGTGGAGACGCCTTCTCTGGAGGGACCAATCACGCTTCTCCATCTGGCAACCTGATGGAGGAGTCTGGGTTTGGCGGTTGCCAGGGGAACGGTACTTGTCTGACAGGCCTTCTCGTCCAACATCAGGGCAGAGGAGGAACTGTCCCGATGAGGGCAGAGGAGGAACTGTCCCAATGAGGGCAGAGGAGGAACTGTCCTAATGAGGGCAGAGGAGGAACTGTCCCGATGAGGGCAGAGGAGGAACTGTCCCAATGAGGGCAGAGGAGGAACTGTCCTAATGAGGGCAGAGGAGGAACTGTCCTAATGAGGGCAGAGGAGGAACTGTCCTAATGAGGGCAGAGGAGGAACTGACCTAATGAGGGCAGAGGAGGAACTGACCTAATGAGGGCAGAGGAGGAACTGACCTAATGAGGGCAGAGGAGGAACTGACCTAATGAGGGCAGAGGAGGAACTGTCCCGATGAGGGCAGAGGAGGAACTGACCTAATGAGGGCAGAGGAGGAACTGTCCTAATGAGGGCAGAAGAGGAACTGTCCTAATGAGGGCAGAGGAGGAACTGACCTAATGAGGGCAGAGGAGGAACTGTCCTAATGAGGGCAGAGGAGGAACTGACCTAATGAGGGCAGAGGAGGAACTGTCCTAATGAGGGCAGAGGAGGAACTGTCCTAATGAGGGCAGAGGAGGAACTGTTCTAATGAGGGCAGAGGAGGAACTGTCCTAATGAGGGCAGAGGAGGAACTGTCCCGATGAGGGCAGAGGAGGAACTGTCCCAATGAGGGCAGAGGAGGAACTGTCCTAATGAGGGCAGAGGAGGAACTGTCCTAATGAGGGCAGAGGAGGAACTGACCTAATGAGGGCAGAGGAGGAACTGACCTAATGAGGGCAGAGGAGGAACTGACCTAATGAGGGCAGAGGAGGAACTGACCTAATGAGGGCAGAGGAGGAACTGACCTAATGAGGGCAGAGGAGGAACTGTCCTGATGAGGGCAGAGGAGGAACTGACCTAATGAGGGCAGAGGAGGAACTGTCCTAATGAGGGCAGAGGAGGAACTGACCTAATGAGGGCAGAGGAGGAACTGTCCTAATGAGGGCAGAGGAGGAACTGACCTAATGAGGGCAGAAGAGGAACTGTCCTAATGAGGGCAGAGGAGGAACTGTCCTAATGAGGGCAGAGGAGGAACTGACCTAATGAGGGCAGAGGAGGAACTGACCTAATGAGGGCAGAGGAGGAACTGACCTAATGAGGGCAGAGGAGGAACTGTCCTAATGAGGGCAGAGGAGGAACTGTCCTAATGAGGGCAGAGGAGGAACTGACCTAATGAGGGCAGAGGAGGAACTGACCTAATGAGGGCAGAGGAGGAACTGACCTAATGAGGGCAGAGGAGGAACTGACCTAATGAGGGCAGAGGAGGAACCTTCCTGATGAGGGCAGAGGAGGAACCGTCCCGATGAGGGCAGAGGAGGAACTGACCTAATGAGGGCAGAGGAGGAACCGTCCTAATGAGGGCAGAGGAGGAACTGACCTAATGAGGGCAGAGGAGGAACTGTCCTAATGAGGGCAGAGGAGGAACTGTCCTAATGAGGGCAGAGGAGGAACTGTCCCAATGAGGGCAGAGGAGGAACTGTCCCAATGAGGGCAGAGGAGGAACTGTCCTAATGAGGGCAGAGGAGGAACTGACCTAATGAGGGCAGAGGAGGAACTGACCTAATGAGGGCAGAGGAGGAACTGACCTAATGAGGGCAGAGGAGGAACTGACCTAATGAGGGCAGAGGAGGAACTGACCTAATGAGGGCAGAGGAGGAACTGACCTAATGAGGGCAGAGGAGGAACTGACCTAATGAGGGCAGAGGAGGAACTGACCTAATGAGGGCAGAGGAGGAACTGTCCTGATGAGGGCAGAGGAGGAACTGACCTAATGAGGGCAGAGGAGGAACTGTCCTGATGAGGGCAGAGGAGGAACTGTCCTGATGAGGGCAGAGGAGGAACTGTCCTAATGAGGGCAGACGGAATGAATAAGAGACCAGCCCCCGATGACCTGAGGGCTCTGGGAGGCTCATAAACTAAAAGCAAGTCGGATAAATACTTTGGACTAAAAGCATAAAGAGCTTTAAAATCTAATAAAATAATAATAATAATAATAATAATAATAATAAATAATAAAATAATTTTGAAATCAATCCAGAAACACACAGGAAGTCAATGCAGAGATTTTAGACTGGAGTAATATGAGCTCTCTAGATTTGAAAAAAAAAAAACTCTGAGGTTCTTTACTTCTTCAGGTGGATTCAAATTTCAGTTTTAAAGACAGTTCCTCTCTGTGTGCATCAGGACCGATGACCAAAACCAAAACAAGTTCTAATATCTAAAATACAGTCAAAAAGGTCATCTTTAGGGTGAGTGTCACCAGGAGACACAGCAATATAAAGCTGTGTATCATCAGCCCCCAAGGGCCAGCATGGAGAGATTAAAAAGAATTGGACCTAAAATTGAGCCTTGGGGAACACCGTACATCAGTTTGTATCTCCCAGAAGCCGAATCATCCATGCTAATCTGTCAGATAGTAATCGATAGTAAGATAAGACCTGAACCAATTTAAAACGGAACCAGAGAGGCCAGCTCGGTTCTGAAGTCTGTTTAAAAGTATGGCTGTTTTAAAAGTAAAGGCAGCACTGAAGTCAAGCAGCTTTTAACTTGTCCAGGTTAGTTCTAATATCGTTTACAACTTTGACCCGGCTGTCTCTGGTTCGCCCTGAACCCAGACTGGTAATCCTCAAAGATCCCGCTGCCTTTCAAGAAATCATTTAGTTGATTAAAAAAATTTAACTGATTGTGTCTGACACCATAGAAACACGATGGATTGATCGGTGGTATTGATAATGAACCCTTATGAACCTATAACCCTTTAAGCTCTGAGTGTTGATTAAAAATGACAAATTGGATACAGGTCTATAACTGTTGAGATCAGAGGGGTCTAAATTTTCTCTCTTTAGAGTGGGCTGTTCCAGAGCAGTTTTACATGCAGCTGGAAAAAGTCCAGTCCGAAGAGAATCATTCACAATATTAAAGATATCAGCTTCCAAAGAGTCACAGATGGTCTTAAAAAGAGGTGTGGGATCTAAAAGACAAGTTATTAATCATTTCGGCATCAACCAGGACCAAACTGTCCAGTGTTTTCCCCAATACAGACAGTGAGATTCAGGACTATTAGAATCCACAGAGTGAGGGTTATTAAAACTAGATCTGTCAGGGTGGGGTGGTGAGGTAGGACACGGATGCGGACTTTCAAAAGAAAACTGGGTTCATTTCACAAATCAAAAAACAAAGTTCAAACAAAAGGCGCGGCTGAGCCGGATATAAAAAAACTAAACTTAGGAATAAATACTTGACAAGAAAAAACAAAAGACTTAACATGGCAAGGATAAATACTTAAAGGGATAATCCGGAGTAAAATGCACTTTAGATCAATTTACGGGATGTTGGGAGTACATACGTTGAGTTGACATCAAAATCATATCATTCGGATGTGTTTTGAGAATTTCGATTTGACCGTTTTTAGCCAAAAGTCGTTAGCCTGGAAGTGAATGGGGCAAATCATGTCACCGCTACAAAATGCTATTTTTATACCTCTTCTACAGCTCCAAGGTCTTCATGTGGTCGGATATAGAGTCCAGAATGAATTTAATCAAGCCAGTACCTTTCCGGAAATGTGTCTGCTGCAGCTGCCGCTACAGACCGTGGTGAAGTTGGTTTGATATTGGTTTGAAAAAAAAGACACCGTATTTCCTTATTGTGAATATCTGTCGAATATCCAATATCAAACCAACTTCACCACGGTCTGTAGCAGCAGCTGCAGCAGCAACATTTCCGGAAAGGTACTGGCTTGATTAAATTCATTCTGGACTCTCTATCCGACCACATGAAGACCTCGGGACACTTCGGTTTGGCTTTAGGGACCCTCTACTCACTACCACATAAGTGTTATGTTGTTTGGAGCTGTAGAAGAGGTATAAAAATAGCGTTTTGTAGCGGTGACATGATATGCCCCATTCACTTCCAGGCTAACGACTTTTGGCTAAAAACGGTCAAATCGAAATTCTCAAAACACATCCGAATGACATGATTTTGATGTCAACTCAACGTATGTACTCCCAACATCCCGTAAATTGATCTAAAGTGCATTTTACTCCGGATTATCCCTTTAACTTGAACGTGACTTCGTGGCATGGCATGAGGGGGTGAAACTCAGGAGCAAGGTAGGAAGGTAACATGGGTAAGAGGGTAAGGATCTCCCAAAATGACAGGGGAGACTGGAAACTAAATGGAGGGCTGGGAGTGATAGGAGAGTGAGTGCAGCTGAGGGGAAAAACAAATGGCAAAACCTAACTACACATGAACTCAAAAACCAAGACCTAAAACATGATAACTAAAAACATGTGGAAAAGTCACGTGGGCGTGACAAGATCTAATAGTATGAATCTTATTCATAACCTGGGCTGCAAATTTCTCACATTTAACGTTCGTCAAACTAGCATTTTTAAAAGTAGGGCGAGTTAAAAGGTTGATGCTTTTAAAGAGGGTCTTTGGATCATTGTGGTTATCCGTAATGATCTTGGAGAAATATGTTTGTCTTGCCTGTTTTATTGCTTTATTGTAGATGGTTAGTTGTTGTTTTTTTTAAACATTTGGTCATAGATAGTTAGTTTATTTTTCCTCCACTTTCTTTCAGCTCTTCTGCAGTTTCTTTTTAATTTCCTGATTTCTTCATTGTTCCATGGTGGTTTTTGTTTTGTGTAAGTATTTTTTATTCTTAGGGGAGCAACAGAATCCAGGGTGGATCTGAGTTTACTGTTAAAACCATCAATGATAAAATCACAAGAATCCGGTCAAATGTGATGTAACTGTTCTGTAAATATGACTAAAATGTGCAGCCACTTCAGTAATAGTTAATCTAGGAATATTTGCTGGAATAAAAATGTTTATGGTAAATATGCATGTCTGGTCTGAAAAACCTACATCAATAACAGAAGAGACACAGATATCAAGGCCATGGGTAATTGCCAGAAGTGTAAAGTGTGGCCTCTGCTGTGTGTAGGTTTTGTAATATGCTGTTTAAAATTAAATTTAGAACATTTAAGAGTTCCCTGGCAGATGTGTCTGACGCACATTTTAGATTCTGATTTGTTCTAGTGGTCTCTTTGTTGCTCTTAATTATGATACATAATATTAATAGTAATGAGGGATTGTCCATTTGGTCCGGGTGTGTGGATGCTGACTGCTGATGAAGTAGTGGTCCAGACAGAAGGGGCCAGTGGAGGGGGCTGTGTGATGGCTGTGGTTGCGCAGAAGAAGAAGAAGGCCAGTCGGTCCACAGTCAGATCTGTGGAGCTGATTGAATGCTTTGTTGTAGGTTGGATGCCAGCACATGTGAGCCTAATTGATTTGGGTGCAGACCGTCAGACCTACAAAATGAGGGGGGGTTCCAAAATGAGTTAAAATTTTTGTAGGTGTGTTGGAGCCATGTTTTTAGTCCAAGCAGTCTGCTAAAATGTCCTTCTCCACGGTTTAAAGTGGGCAGCAGGCCACTGATAAAAACAGTTTTCTAAAAGGTTCAAAATAACCTTAAAATCTCTTTTGGTCAGTTCACACTGTTGGCAAGTAGTAGGGTGTAGTCGGTTCACGTTTCCTACCACCCGTTGTACCAAGTGCAGAGACTGAAGCAGGCACGGTGTGTGGTGGCGTTAAACAAATGCATATTTCTTACCACGGAGTCTCCAGCAATGAGGGTCATTGGAGAGAGGAGAGGACGTGGAAGGAAGAGCTGGGTCATCCGGCAACAAGGAGGAACCACAGAGGACACCGCTTCATCGCCTGTAGTAGAGGGTCCGCTGCTGATGGGAGGGCCGGGTATCCATCTCTGACATCTGGGTACCAGCAGGACGAATCAGTGGGGTAGGGCATCTGCAAAAAGCCTCCTTAAATAGTCTCCGATGTGAGGCCGAGGACGAAGACATAGTCCAGCACCTCTGTCCATAATCAGGACCCCTTACCGGCTCGCTCCGTGCACCACTGTACCCTGGTTACTGCAGCCACCAGGGGGCCAAGGCTGCAGCCCCTCTGGCCACAGATCCTTCTGAGCGGGAACCCAGCTGGGGCCTTGTGTACAAAGACTTGAGTGGATTTCCTACTCAAACATGGCGTACGCTCATACCCAAATGCCCTCCAATGCACAAAAATATCCGGATGTATGAATCTGTGGGTACACATGAATCCAAGCACATTTCATCTGTACATTCAGATTCAGATTTTCTTTATTGTCATTGTAACGAGTACAACGAAAAAGTAAGGTGCAAGCCTTTCAGGGCAGACATATAACTATAGGGACAGTATGTACTATATATATAAAAAAAGTATAAATACTAAATAGAAAAACAATATGGCAATGTATTTAAACACAATATTGCACTTGTGAGAAAACCAGTATATTGCACTTCACCGTAAGGAGGCATTTATGACTCTTAACAGCAGTTGGAAAGAAGCTGTCTTTTAGTCTATTTGTCCTGGTTCTGATGGCCCTGTACCGGCTCAAACAGGAAATGTCCCAGGTGGAATGAGTCCTTCAGGATGGTGTTCAATTCAATTCATTTTTATTTATATAGCACCAAATACAACAAATGTCATCTCAAGGCACTTAGATAGTAAGTCCAATTCAAGCCAATTGGAATTCAATTAATTAATAATAATCATAATTCATAAAATAATCCAATTCGTTCATATAGAGCCAATTGAAAAACAATTTCCTAGCTAAGAAAACCAACAGATTGCACTTTTTATTTTTCGGTCCAATCTCCCGTCCTGAGCGTGCCTGAGGCGACTGTGGAGAGAAACGACTCCCTTTTAACAGGAAGAAACCTCTGGCAGAACCAGACTCAGGAAGGGTGGCCATCCGCCTCGACCAGCTGGGGTTTGAGAAGACAGAAAGGGGGGGGGGGGGGGGGGGGGGGGGGACGCGGCGGCACTGTAAGACCATTCAAAGGATATCTGTTGGAACAGGGAAACACGAGTTCATGGCCACAATAATGTCACATATACATAAAGAGAGTAAAGTGAGGAAAGGTGTGTCAGATGAGCTCCCCCAGCAGTCTAGGCCTATAGCAGCTTAACTATGGGATGTTTCAGGATCACCTGAGCCATCCCTAACTATAAGCTTTATCAAAAAGGAAAGTTTTAAGCCTGGTCTTAAAAGTGGAAAGGGTGTCTGCTTCCCGGACATTTACTGGCAGCTGGTTCCACAGAGAGGGGCCTGATAACTGAAGGCTCTGCCTCCCAAACTGGCAGCTGGTTCCACAGAGAGGGGCCTGATTACTGAAGGCTCTGCCTCCCATTCTACTTTTAGAAACTCTGGGAACCTCAAGTAAACCTGCAGTTTGGGAACGAAGTGCTCTGTTAGGAAAATATCTTATAATGAGATTATTAGATTCGGTTCTTTTAGTAGGAGGCTCAAGAACGGACCGCAGTAATTCAAGTGAAAATGAAGTGTTTATTGGTAGTCACACATCAAAGCATATCAGCGCTGGGCTCAGTGGAACAGAGCTCCCGCAGGAAGTCTGTCAGACTGGCCATGATTTCCGGTTATCATGTTTATTTATAGCCTCATAGGTTGGACTCACATTCGACCGAGTATGATTGGACATGAGTAGGTTCAACATGCTTCGTCATATTCTCTGGATCAGCCCAAAACAATGTGTGTGTGTGAATCTGCCCCTGCTTTCCCAGGCTTTCCTAATTGTTTTGTCTTTCTACTCCTGGATCACTTTAGGTCATATGGAAAAGTACTGAGACTTATTTCATTCATAATGTCTAAGAACAAAGCCAATTTTAACAATCCCCCTTTTGAAGTGATTTTATCATTTCAACTAATTCAGTCAAATAACTGAGGTAGGAATGTCATTTTCTGTATTGTGTCACATCTGTATTAGCAGTAGCAAGACTTTAGCAGTCACCCCCCAAACTGCAAGAGCCACTTACCTTTTGAGATGTAGCACAACCAGTTAGGAGACGTCTGTCATCTCCATTTTGAAGTGACTTCATGTGTTATTATGTAAACTTATGTGAAAGCTGTTCATCATTGCAATTAAAAGCAGCAAGCAAATCTTCATTGCACAGGCATGGAAATAGTAAACCTAATTCTAATGCTTAAGCTACACCTTCAAATCCGGACTATTCCATCATTTTACTCGGAACAGAAACTCTTTCCGAGAGGGTTAAGACCTTCATAAGTTACTGATAATAACTCCGCAAATGAGCACATTTCTTAATAGATTATATGTAGAAAATAATATTTTGCTATATGTATTGTGTGTATGTGGCCCCGAACCCATCCTCTGTGTGGACTCTTTGTTCATAATGGCCTAAAATCTTATGTGGTTAGCAAGGCCTTGCTCCCTCATAAGTACCATAACGACACAACACGGATTAATCAAAAAATTTCACATCATTTCTATTCTACTGACACTCAAACATTGCATAAGGCAATTAACATTACCAGCAGGTTCGTCCACCGTTTGCAGCGAATAGGAGCGAAAACCCGATGTATCCGGGAAAAATTCACCTATGGCCCCTTTTCCACTTGGCGACCGACCAACTTATTACCGTTCTAAGTCTAAGGTCCCGCTCCAAACAGCCGAGTCACCCCACTGGCAATTGACATTCTAAAAATGATTCATTATCAGCCTTTAAGAGGAATTAGCTAAACACTTTAAAAATGAAACACAACAAATATAAATTTAACCAAGGCTCGACTATATGAGTATATTAGCCTCTTGAACAATTATGATTAACTTTTCTTTTAAATGATATATCTTTCTTAGATGACCACATGACGAGTCGTGTGGTCTCTTGTGGTCCAATCCTGTCGGTGCTCTGTTTTCCTCTTGGCTGAACGTCTGTTCAGTACTCTGATCAGGACCTAATCTTGGAAGGAGAGGTCCCCAGTACATCGCTTCCTTGAGGGATATTCAGCATCCCTTTCCCTAACTAATTTTCTTTTGTGACAATTTTGTTGTGTAGTTCTCCACCATCATCTTGGCATGATGGGAAAGGCCTCCCAGAACTCAAGCTTATGAGTCCTCCGGCCGTACGTCCTGTAGTGGTTCTGAATCTGTGGAATAATATTAGCAAATCTCGCAGCGCAGTAGTGCAAAATGTTATTTGCACTGTATTTCTATACTTGGGGCATCTCTCTCTTTGATAGGTTCAATTTCAATGCCCAATTCATTCTTTATTTATTTATTTTTCATATGGACCCCAAACAAAACCAAAACCAAAATAAACAAAACAAAACAAAATCAAAGAAATAACAAAATAAACAGAACCCAAAACAAAACAACTGGCCAGTTGGTATAACCTTTGCTTTAAGGAACCAGAATAGTCATCAACCTGCTGTGCAGCCTTAATGAGAAATCCAGTACCATCTCCTTATTTTGCTGTTTAAAAAATTCAAATTATCTAGGGAACACATCCTCACGATCAACATCAACACAGTTGGTATAATCCTTCTTTATAGGACAACACCAGAATTCTCACCAAGTTGCTGTCCAGCATTCATGAGAACTTCTGTATTATCCATTTATTCTGCTGTGGAAAATAATTTAGACAGTTTTGGGATCATGACAACACACAAACAACACTCAACACCAGACAACACAGGTTAGGACAACAGATGACAGACAACAGATGACGAACATATATCGCATTTCTGGGTTTGCTCAAGCAAACTTCCTGTTTCCATTAGGGCCTAAGTATACAAACAGTGGTCTTCATATTATGAGTCTGATTCCATGTGTTCCTCTTCCAGGTCCGGGAAGTCTTAATGCAAAAGAAGACACAAACACACACAGAATTTTTGGGAAAACTTGAGAAGTTTGAATGATTAATTGTTAATAAATTGCCGAACTGCTCCACTGCAGTTTCTCGTCCTGTGTTGTTGTTTGCTGCTGGTAAGAAATATTTGTGGTTAGATCTCATCTTGGGAGCAGCACAGCATCAAGAAAGCAGACATTTCTTTTCAATTAATAACTGATTAACTTGTTTAGGTTAAATATTGTCTGTCCTCTCTGAATTCAGGTCAGATCGTTAAAAATAAAATTTCAGCATAATCTGCTTTATTCTTACTTGTTAGTTAGTAATAATGTTGTTTAATTCTTACCAGTGGCTGTTTCGTGATGCTGAGCCGTACACAGACAGTCCAGGATCAGCATTAAGTTTTTTCCGGTTCTAATTGAATCAGAAACACCTCATGTGGTACCAACGGTGTGACATCAGAGCTGTTCCTAACCTTAACATGTTTCCATAGAGATTTTAAAAGTCTAGGTCAATTTTTATTTCTTTATTTATCCTAATTCATCCTTTATTTTTCTTTGAGGATCACGTTTTGGTCCCTGCTTCCAGTATGTGTGGCGTGTGTGTGTGTGGCGTGTGTGTGTGTGCGTGGCTTTATATGTGAGTGTGCATGTGTCTGTATGTGGCCTCGGGTTTCACTGCTTCGTTCGATCTGAAAGGTCTTTGTTCTATATCTTCTTGGGTTGAGAAGTGCTATATAAACTGCTATATAAATAATGTCTGATTGATCGATTTAGTGTAGTAGATTAAAAACTTTCTGGTCATCTCTAATGGAACGTCTTCCGATGACCCAAAACACCTAATTACAGAACATTTCATTCATCCCATTCATATCCTTTTTCTTTCAACCACAGGCACTGACTCAGCACAGTTTGAATTTCCATCACGCCACCTATTGGCGTCCTTCTCCTTCTCCCTCAGGTAGCCCTTGTCCCCCAAGCCGTTAGTGCCCCCTTTGGGAACTCCCCCTTTGGGAACTCCTCAGCCCCCACTCACCATGGCTGTCGCTTGGCAACCGAACCTTTTTCCCACATTCACACCTGTCCTCATAGTGTCCCAAAAAAGCTATGGACAGGGTATTTTCTCCCCGTCCAGGCCTCATGTGGGACAACCTGAAAACATTCATATATAGGTCATATATTATATATCATATAAAATAGTAGGTTAAATAATGCATAATATAATGCATAGCTTCAGCCAAATTAAGTCTGTGTCTGCATAGATCGTTATTTTGGCTACCCAAGTTGCACTCTGCTCACTGTTTTTACATGCGCCATAAAAACAAACCTTGACTTGTCTTGTTATGGCTCAGTCTTTGCTGCAGCTGTCCTGTTGCTATTCTCCCAATGCCCTAATTTATCCAAACTTCTATGAAGCACTTTGCTGCTTTATTAAGTTAGCATATTAATTGTTTCATAAATCTGTTGCAGTTAAGTAGTTAAATGATTTAGTTAAATAGTCAAATGGTTTAGTTTGAATCTAAATATTGGTGATAACTATTGACTCCGAATTGGTGACAAGAAGCAGGAAATTCCGAGCAGCTAAAATTTTAAAGTCAAGTTAATATCTCCTAATAAGAATAAAGGCTAAACCTCAATAACTTTAATATGTTATCAAATTGTTTGACATCTGACCGTCTGGCCGCGATATTAAATCCTAAATCCTGTTTTTTTCTTTTAACTTATGTCATTTGGTCTGACTGCCTGCTCTCAGTCCTGTTTCAGGTGGAGAACATTTTTTCAGATTGTATTTTAATCAAAGGAGCAAATCTCCTAAACACTCTGCTTGTGTTTATGACTTTAGCTCTTTAAGAGAGCTGTTAAATCCTATTTCAGCAACAATTTGTATGAATGTCTCAAACACTGTTCTTCCTGGATTTATTGTTTCTTATCTCATCTCTGTGATTTTTTCATTGTAAAGCTGTTTTCAGTTTATCTACATACTTTGGTGTCTTTCCTAATCATATGCATTTTAAAATAAATGGATGAATCAATACTATTTGCTCTAATACAAACTTAACCCTCTATTATAAGCAGTATATCATTATAAACTCAGGCCAATGATCACCCAGAGTCTGTTTGGATTGTTCTCACTCTTAGGGCTGAATGAGAGAAAGAAAAGACAATGTTAGGGTGTGCGCATTTATGATAAAGAGAACAACTATAAAATTAACTTGGGAATATTATGGCTCAAAAAGCGTTTGAGGCTTTTCATTATTTATTATTCATTATTCCTGTAATGCTGCTGCACAGCTAATCTTTAGTTAGTAACTTCAGACCTCAGGTCAAGCCTCCAAATCTGTTAATTCTTTCTTACAGGTCTCTTATTAGTGCTTTGATGCTGAAAAACAAAATTATCAACTTTTGTCAACCTTTGGGATCAAATATATCATATATCAACTCTTTCCTTCTGTATCATGCATGTGCTTGATTCTTAGTCTCTCGTTTGATTTGAAAACATTTTGAACACACACACTCAGCCTCAGTGGAGCAAACTCACACACTCTTTTTCTGCATTTCTCCAGTCCAGTTTATCTGTCCCTCGTTTTTCTTCTCACCCCGGGACCATTTCTTCCATCTTTCTAACGTGTCAACCAGCACCGACCCCAGCGAGCCGGATTTGCATTTTTTCCAGTCGTCAATCAATTTTTGTGACATATTCAAAAGTTATACACGTGTTATTCAAAGTATATGGAAGGCCTTAGTTGCCCAAATGCTGAAAGTAGTGAAGAAACTTCTACGCAGAACGCTGTGTTCTGTGCGCTCCACTTATCAAAGCATTTGTTTATTCCAAAACTTTAGGTCACACCATAAAAATACTGATTTCCCCGAACAAAGCGACCCGTATAGCACGCGCAGCCACTTGTTCTCCCCCCTTTTTATCTATGCCAAACCCCAATATTGAACAGAAACCACTCGAGATCTGCTGGCGCAGTCAAATTTCTTCGAGCGGCGAACCCCACCCCACAGTTGCATGAAAATTAAAAAATCTGACCCTGTGTCCTACAGTATAACTTTATTCTTGTCAGACCGACTATGTCTCGGGATTATAGACCGCTTCGCACCCCGGAAGTCTCAATCCCTCGTTCTAACTTCCGTCAGAGGAGAATCTTCCGTGTCGGATTTCTACTAATTTTATTTATTTATTTAGTTGACCCCCTTCAATTTGGGGATTTTATAAACTACTTCGGTCACACTTAGCTATTAGTGCTCGGTAAAACATTTTGAAGACAAGCTCCCCGCATGGGACATTCATTTATAAAATGAATTTATCTTGTCACTTTGTTCGAATTCACTTGTCAGGACACTTATTTACTTTCCCTGCATGTAACTATGTGTAGTTATACTGGACGTGTTACCATTCAATGCAAACAGACAGTACATTAACACTTGGATTTACCATGACTAGAGGACAACTTAATTCAGACAACTTCATTTAGGTTTTTCAATATGCAGAAATTTCACATTTAGTCATTAAGTGGTCTTCTGCTCACCTTTTTTCTTGGCGCCTGATTGTCTGAAAAAAGCTGTCCCTACTATCACCTCGAGGCGTCCTCCCTCGGACGGGGTCGGTCTCACGACACGGTGGTCCTTTAGCCTTCCAACCTCGTGTCACAGCACCATTTATTAGATTCGGTTCTTTTAGTAGGAGGCTTAAGAACGGACCGCAGTAATTCAAGTGAAAATGAAGTCTTTATTGTTATGGCAACAAATGCAGTATTTCAGCGCTGGTCTCAGTGGAACAGAGCTCCCGCAGGAAGTCTGTCAGACTGGCCATGATTTCCGGTTATCATGTTTATTTATAGTGTCATAGGTTGGACTCACATTCGACCGAGTATGATTGGACATGAGTAGGTTCAACATGCTTCGTCATATTCTCTGGATCAGCCCAAAACAATGTGTGTGTGTGAATCTGCCCTTGCTTTCCTAATTGTTTTGTCTTTCTACTCCTGGATCACTTTAGGTCATATGGAAAAGTACTGAGCCCTATTTCATTCATATTGTCTAAGAACAAAGCCAATTTTAACAAGATCTTTAAGATATGATGGAGCTCGGTCATTAAGAGCTTTATATGTAAGGAGAAGAATCTTAAATTTTATTCTGAATTTAACAGGGAGCCAATGAAGAGAAGCTAAAACTGGAGAAATATGATCTCTGCTGTTAGTTCTCATCAGAACTCTGGCTGCAGCATTTTGGATCAACTGAAGGCTTTTCAGAGAATATGTGGTTCAGCCCAATAATAAAGAATTACAGTAATCCAATCTTGAAGTAACAAATGCATGAATTAGTTTTTCTGCATCACTCTGAGACAAGATGTTCCTGATTTTAACAATATTACGAAGGTGAAAGAAGGCAGTCCAAGAAACCTGTTTTATATGTGAGTCAAATGATAAATTCTGGTCAAAAATAACTCCAAGGTTCCTCACCGTAGAACTAGAAGCCAAGGAAATACCATCTAGAGTAACTATATAGCTAGACAATTTCTCCCTGAAACGCTCAGGTCCAAAGATAACGACTTCAGTTTGTCTGAATTTAGAAGCAGACAGTTCTGAGTCATCCAGGTCTTTATGTCTTTATGTCTTTAAGACATGCTTGTAGTCTGACCAACCTATTGGGTTCATCTGGTTTTATAGATAAGTACAGCTGAGTATCATCAGCATAGCAATGGAAATTTATGCCATGCTGTCTAATAATGTTACCTAATGGAAGCATGTATAAAGTGAAAATAATCGGTCCAAGCACAGAACCCTGAGGAACTCCATGACTTACTCTGGTGTGTGAGGAAGATTCTTCATTTACAAGAACAAACTGAAATCTATCAGATAAATATGACTTAAACCAGCCTAATGCAGTTCCTTTAATCCCAATAACATGTTCAAGTCTGTGTAATAAGATACTGTGATGGACCGTATCAAATGCAGCACTGAGATCCAACAGGACAAGCACAGACACAAGTCCGCTATCAGAGGCTAAGAGGAGATCATTGGTAACTTTCAGCAGTGCAATTTCTGTGCTATGATGCACTCTGAATCCTGACTGAAACTCTTCAAACAGATTATTTCTGTGGAAATGATCACAAAGCTGAGCTGCAACTATTTTTTCAAGAACTTTAGACATAAAAGGGAGATTGGATATAGGTCTATAATGAGCCAACACCTCTGAATCAAGAGTAGATTTTTTAAGTAAAGGTTTAATTACAGCAACATTAAAAGTCTGAGGTACATATCCTGTCAACAGACAGATTGATCAAATCCAATATGGAAGTGTTGATTAATGGGAAAACCTCCTTGAACAGTCTGGTTGGGATTGGGTCTAAAACACAAGTTGATGGTTTAGAAGAGACTATTGCTGTTGTTAGTTCAGAGAGATCAACTGGGCAGAAGCCGTCTGAATACAAATCAGGTTCTAAAGATACTTCTAAAGCTGCTGTACTTGATGATACATCACTGATAATAGTGGGAAGGACTCCATCAATCTTCTCTCTGATAGAAACAATTTTATTAATAAAGAAGCTCATGAAATCATCACTGCTGAGAGTTAAAGGAATAACTGGCTCAGCAGAGCTCGGACTCTTTGTTCAGCTACAGTGCTGAAGAGAAACCTGGGATTGTTCTTATTCTCTTCTATCAATGATGAATAATAAGCAGTTCTAGCTTTACGAAGGGCTTTCTTATACGTTATTAAACTATCTTTCCAGACTAATTGAGACTCTTCTAAATTGGTGTTGGCTCTCCTGAAACAGTAAGAGCCATGAAGGTCCTCCAGTGTGGGTCGAGGACACCCAATGACCTTCTCAGCCATTTTGGTGACCCTCTGGAGTTCTTTCCTGTTTGCCACTGTGCAGCTGGCAGTACGTGAGGATGCTCTCCATGGTGGAGCGGTAAAAAGACACAAGCAGTCTCTGACTGATATTGTTCTTCCTGAGGATTCTCAGGAGGTGGAGTCTTTGCTGTGCCTTCTTCACCACCTGTGTGGAGGTCAGTTTCTCCTATATGTGAACTCCCAGGACGCAGAAGTCACTGACCCTTTCCACACAGGTCCCACCAATGAGAATGGGCTGAATGTCTGTTTTGTTTCTTCTGAAGTCAATGATTAGCTCCTTTGTCTTGCATGTGTTCAGGAGCAGGTTATTGTCTCTGTACCTCATCCCGGTAATGGTGATTCATCACTTCCAGTGATGCAACCTACCACTGTGGTGTCGTCCACATGCTTAATGAAGGTGTTGCTGGTGTGGGTGGGGGTGCAGTCTGAGGTGTAGAGGGTGAAAAGCAGGGGGCTCAGCACACAGCCTTGAGGGGAACCGGTGCTGAGTGTGAGGGTTGAGGAGGTGTGGGGGCCAATCCTGACCCTCTGGATGCTCTGACAGAAAGTCTTTAATCCAGAGGCATGTGGAATGAGGCAGTCCGAGGTTCAGCTGTTTCCTCACGAGACCGTGGGGAAGGATGGTGTTGAACGCTGAACTATAGTCCACAAAGAGAAGGCGGGCTTCATTTCCTGCTTTCTCCAGGTGGGTCCGCGCTGTGTGTAGCCCTGTAGGCGAACTGGTATGGGTCCAAACCGGGGGTTACCAAAGTCTTGAGGTGACTCCTGACCAGTTTGTTTTTATTTTAATCTTACTTTATACTTAAATTTATATACATATTCTTATATATTATTCATTATTATCATCATTATTACTATTTTCTTTACTATTACACTACTATTATAACGTTGCATAACATTATTATTATTATCGTTATACGGGTGCTGGTGTTGGGTGTTTTCCACTTTTTTGTCCTTTGTACATTTCTGTATATAACAGTGCTGAGAGTGAGTGAGATGGAGATTTCAATTTCCCTGAAGGAACCTCCCAAAGGGATTAATAAAGCTATCTATCTATCTATCTATCTATCTATCTATCTATCTATCTATCTATCTATCTATAAGAGCGATGTAGAGAGTTAGGGGATGGAGTAAAATATAAGTTGAATAATTCCTCAGAGTAACTGTACCTTATATTAATGAATGTTTTCTGAATCTGTGCACTGTTTCTATTGGACAAAATTACATAAACCTGTAGAAAGGAACAAAAAAAGTTGCATGGCCCATATTGACAACACATGATTCATAAATATGTAAAACCTGTTTCAATCCACAAATGAGTGAATGCCTTTCAGTGGTGAAAGTATTTAGATTTGTTTCACCATTTATCATTTTCATGTGGAATTAAAATAGTTATTTACAGAGCAAATGTTTTTTTGTAAAGTGATCTGTATTTTCATTGAGATTCAATTAAATGCAATTCATTTTTATTTATATTGCGCCAAATACAACAAATGTCATCTCAAGGCACTTAGATAATAAAGTCCAATTCAAGCCAATTGGAATTCAATTAATTGTAATCATAAAATAATCCAATTCGTTCATATAGAGCCAATTCAAAAACAATTTCTGTCAAGGTTTGGGTGAAGGGAAGGACACGGATGCGGACTTCAAAAATAAAGGCTTGGTTTATTAAAGCAAAAAACAAAGTATCAACATAATGTGCGGCTGAGCCGGAATCAAAAACGTAGCTTAAACTAACAAAAGGACATGGCATGGAATAAATAAATAAATACTTAACTTTGGAAAACGATGAACATGGAACAATCGAGGAACATGGTGTAAACGGGTATCATGGCATGGGTGACAAACAAAGATCCAGCGACAAACCGAATGTTTCCCCCCCTCCGTTTATAAAATAATTTGTATCCACATTACCTCGTTTTTCGAAAAAATGACAGACAGGTGAGGGGAATTAACTAATTAGCAGAGTGAAGGGGAAAACCAATGGCAAGACTGAAAACCAAGACATGACTAAAAAACTAAACATGAACTGAAAATCAAAACCTGGACCTAAAACATGAAAACTAAAAGCAATAGTCCCATGGCGTGACAATTTCCTAGCTAAGGAAACCAACAGATTGCACTGAAACTTTTTTTTCTTTTCCGGTCCAATCTCCCGTCCTGAGCGTGCCTGAGACAACTGTGGAGAGAAACGACTCCCTTTAAAAACACACACATGATGCAGGACCACACATTCTGCATGGGAATACTTGTGGACTGTTGCGTATATTTGTGTATAGTCTTGTCGAGGTTGCATTTTTGAAAAACATCTGTGACTTTTGGTGACCTCCTCAAAGGGGCACTGGCCCCAAAATGGGAACCAGTGAACGATCAACTTCTGTATGGATTTAGATTCATTCCTGCATACTGCCTGTGCCTTCTGCTCCATATTAGATTTCTCCGATGATTTCTCCTGTCATTGAGCGTAATAAGTCAGTAAAAAACCAAACCTTCCAGAAAGGACCCCAATAATGATGATGTTGAAATCATTTGTGTATCAGATCCTGACAGGTGAGGACTGGAATGCTGTTATGTATGATGGAATAATGGCTCATGGGGGGCCCACCATGCCTGGAATCCTTGTGAGCATCTACTTCATCATCCTGTTTATGTGTGGAAACTGTATCCTTTTTTACAGAGTATGTGTGTAGCTGTAATATCTTTTACCAACACTTTGATTGTTCATTGCAGTCAGTTATGGTCATTCATTATCTTTGACTTTGTTATCACTCAGTTATTCTTCTAAATGTCTTCCTGGCGATTGCTGTTGATAATTTGGCAGAGGCTGAGTCTTTGACTTTAGCCCAGAAAGAGAAAGCTGAGGAGAAAAAACGAAAGAAAGCAATCAGGTAAGATTTCAGAATTAAAAGTAAAACATATATAAGACTAAAACATATTTTAATGCACTCTCATGCATATCTACTAGTGATAGCGTCTTTTTTTCTGGGAAATCTGGGAACTGTGTAGCTTGTGTAACAGGCTCCCTCATCCAGCTAATCCTCGACGACCCCAAGATATTCCCATGCCAGTTGAGAGATATAATCTCAATTCTTGGGTCTGCCCCAAGGCTGCCTCCCACCAGGACATGTCTGAAACACCTCTATTGGAAGGGGTAAGAAGGCATCTCAAATGTCCACTTCTTATGCAGAGGATCTGTAACTCTTTGAACCCCTCACCTTATCCCTAAGGGTGATCCCAGCCACTCTTGAGAGACAGATCATTACCGCCACTGGTATTTGTGATGTCATTCTTTTAATCACCTCCCACAGGACAATATGTGAGGGATGCAACATAGATTGAGCGGTAAATCGACGGCTTCACCTTTCGGCTCAGTTCTCTCTTAATCAGAACAGACTGGTTCAATGTCCACATTGCTGACTGGCAGAGGAGGATGATGGTATATTATATGTATACATACATATGAATATACATATATATAATTTATTTTAGGGAGTTGTGAGTCAACTTGTATAATATGGCTCATCTGTCAACTGATTTTTTTATCTCTCCTGGCCATCATTCGTGGGGGAATCCCACCAAAAGCAATCCAGGTCATCGCATACCAGGTACTGTAGTGCACTGATGGATTTAACAACCCCATAATGAGACAGCAGAGTAATATTTGCAGAAATAATGAAAGAAATAATGATATTGTCAACCAATAGTATTTACCAAATAGTAAATATTATATTGATGGAAGTTGATTATAATGATAAAGGGAATAAACAGATGGTTGAAATGAATACAAAGGGAAGGGGAAAAAAGGTTTTAAACCATTTTAAACATTTTCTTTGAGTAATGTAAATCCTGCGCATAATTTTATATTGTATAAGCTGAAGGTTTGTATTGTTTTTCATGGAGAATATACTGTTATCGATCTGAAGTCAGAGTTGGGGGAGGGAAAGACAGATCTTTTTCCCTTTGAGTCATTGGTAGTGTTATTGTGGTCTCTGTATTTGATATAAGTTTGTAGATTTGACATTTTCTTTTCACATTTGTTGATGTTTATTATTTCTACAGGTGACATTGAAGGGTGAAGTGGAATTATAGCAATCTTTGATTTTATTATGGATTTTGATTGTTGGTACTCTAAGAATTTTTCTCCCCCAACTCTAAACTTCAGTACAAAAGCATTGAATGACATGACTAGAGTAGTTTTTCAAATCTGAGTTGTATAAGGTGAACAGGAAGGGAGACAGCACAGTACTTTGGGGGGCTTACCACCACATCAAACAGATCACTGCCCAGGTGGACAAACTGTGGCCTGCCTGTTGGGTGGTATGAGCCAACACCCATCACCTGCAGCTTATCACTCAGTAGCGGAGGTGGATGGTGTTGAACGCCCTAGAGATTCTTACAGTATCACCACCACCATCCAGGTGCAGCAGAAAAATGACAGCATCATTCACCCCCACAGCAGGCCAGTAGGAAAGGATGTTTTCCACAGCAGCCTCTCCAAGCTCAGGAGCTCGGGTTAAAAACATCCTGCATATCATACCCTACAGAGGGAACAAATCTTTCATGACTATACTGATTTATTTGCAGAGGGCGATGAGTACCTATTTGGATGCTTTAGGCTACCAAGCACTGTTCTCATGAACCTTTGGAATCATTTGAAGGCAGCACTGTGAAGCCAAACACAATGGTCCAACCCTGTTCCACCACATGTGTTCTTGGGAGGCGAGGCGGGAGTTGGGAGACAGGGTGGGCATGTTACAGCCGTCCATCACCTAGTGACTCCTTAATCTGACAGAACAGTTCCATGGGCATGCACTTCCAACAAGGAGCAGCTGGTGATGCTTGGCTCATTGGTACATGCTTTTTAATGATTAAAATGTTCTGCAACAGCTTCTCCCTCAGTTCACGCTGTACCTGCCTCTGTTTGTCTCTGTCTCTTGACCTGAAGGCCTCCTCCTTATTCAAAAGTACCTTAAGGTCCCTGGTGATCCACAGCTTGTTGTTTGGAAAACAGGAGACAGTCCAGGTTTTTTACAATCTGGAAACAATCTGACAGCGGCTGTCTCTGGCACAGAGTCATCTTGCTTTGGTTATGCTTTTGGTGACTCACTAAGAAAACCAACAGATTACACAGAAACTAGCACTTACTCTGTACTTCCCTACCCCTTCTACTTCCCTCTATGCCTACACTCTAGTTCTACACGGTCACCCCTGCCACCTCTTACAGAGCCTGACAAGTGGTTTCCTTCTATGTAGCTTATTGTTAGCTTTGACGTTATCTATAACGTTATATCCTCATTTGTAAGTAAAGCGTCTGCAAAATACAGAAGCATAACTTCTCTTCGATCCAACCCACCATGCTGAGAACTAGGCGAAGGTGGAAAGAAACCTCCATCAGAACCAGAACCAGGAAGGGTGGCCATCCGCCTCCACCAGCTGGGGGCTGAGAGGACAGCAAAGAGGGGACAACAAACACCGTGACACCAGGCCAGGGATACCTGCTGAGAAAGAGAAACACAAGTTAATGACAACCATGATGTCATATGTTCATGGAGAGGAAAGAGAGCAGAGAGAGGAGAGATGCATCATGGGAGCTCCCCCAGCAGTCTAGGCCTATATCAGCATAACTATGGGATGTTTCAGCCTCCCATTCTACTTTTAGAAACTCTGGGAACCTCAAGTAAACCTGCAGTCTGAGAGCAAAGTGGTCTGTTAGGAAAATATCCAACTGTGAGATCTTTAAGATATGATGGAGCTCGGTCATTAAGAGCTTTATATGTGAGGAGAAGAATCTTAAATTCTATTCTGAATTTAACAGGGAGCCAATGAAGAGAAGCTAAAACTGGAGAAATATGATCTCTGCTGTTAGTTCTCATCAGAACTCTGGCTGCAGCATTTTGGATCAACTGAAGGCTTTTCAGAGAATATGTGGGACAGCCCAATAATAAAGAAGATGGGAATTGTTAGCAAGTGGACTCTATATTAAGTTAAGATGAAATTTTATTGTCATGTACAGATACACAAAATTACTCCTCTGCATTTAACCCATCCAGGTTGGCACCTGTTGGAACACACATGCATAGGGTCACACACTCATAGCGTGGCGGGACAACATGGGGGAGACAACATGGCGAGAACATGGGGACTGAGGGAAAAACAATGTTAAAACTAAAACATGGCAAGACTTAACTAAACATGAACTTAAAAACTAAGACATGAAATAAACTAACACATGATAAAACACAAAACTAAATACATGGGGATAACCCCATGAACGTAACAGTTTCCATGATCTGCTGGAACCACTCTCCCAGTTTGGGCTCACAGCCCGAGTGCTCAGATTACCACTGGTACCACTGGTACCACTGCTACTTTCAGTTCTCACATCTTTTCAACTTCCTCCTTCACTCCTTGGTATTTTTCTATCTTCTTGTGTTCCTTCTTCATGATGTTGCTGTCACTTGGAATTGCTACATCTATCACTACTGCCTTCTTCTGCAGTTTGTTGACCGCCATTTCTGGTTGGTTAGCCATCAACTGTTTTATCAGTCTGGATCTGGAAGTTCCACAGGATCATATGTCTGTCATTCAGCCTGCATCTGGGGTCCTTTTTGGTGTAGTAAACCCCAGTTGGGTAGATGTAACAAAGAGTTGTTCAGTGTTTAGTGTGGGAGAGAGGAATATAGATTATTTCTGTTTAGAAGAGGTCAGAGCTCCTTTGCATATATCCTTTGTATATATACATATATTGTTATATACATATAGTTGTCCAGCGTAAATAGGCAAAACAGTACAGAGGATAGAAGCGACACATTTCTGCCCAACAACCAGCTAAATGAGCCCCTTTGTGTATTCATAGGGCTAACATGTCCGATAAGGTCTCAGAGGAGAAAGCAATGTTGGCAAAGAAATTGGCTGAGCAAAGGGCTAAGGGTGTAGAAGGCATCCCCACTACTGCCAAGGTGAGACATCAAACAGCATGTGTTGCCTTTGTACAAGAGCAGAAATGGCAAAAAACAATCTAATGTCTTCTTCTGCTGTCTTGTCTTTCAATTATTTATTTTCACACCTGCAGCTGAAAATTGATGAGTTTGAATCTAATGTCAATGAGATCAAGGATCCTTTCCCTCCCGCGGACTTTCCAGGTAAGTTCCAATGCCGCCATACTTATTTTTAGTACATCAGACTCAGACCTCAACTAAGACCTGTGCTGTCCGTCTCTCTTTCTGTTGGCTAGGTGATGATGAGGAAGAGGACCCGGAGATTCCAGAAAGTCCAAGACCTCGTCCAATGGCAGATCTGCAGTTGAAGGAGGAAGCAGTGCCAATGCCAGAAGCCAGCTCTTTTTTTATCTTTGGACCTCAGAACAAGTAGGATTCTGGTCATTACTGTAGTGCATAGTAATGACATGTTGTTGTTTTTACAAATCATGCAAGGTTGGGAGCTTCCATTTTAAGATAGAAACACAGTATGTGTGCAGCAGTCCTGATGCCCAGGATATATCATTGATAAAAAACCTGCTCGAACAAAGCACCTGTGAATACAGGTGTATTCTTTATGTTCTGAAATATGAAACCCAGAAGAAAAATGTCTGGACACTTTGGTCATATCCTTGTAAAAATCAATGTAATAACTAGAACAGTAATAATGATATCATTGACACTGAGAAAAATAACACCAGAATCTTAATCGTTTTTTTAATTACTTCATAATTACATAATCAACCAGATAGGGAGAAGAAGGTGGAAATATTCAGAACAGGGAGGTCGTTCAGTCACTCTTAAAAAGAGTGAACTCGTTGACAGATGCATGTGGCATGGAAATAATTCTGTATTATCGAGAGTGCAATGCGACGGGTGTCTGTCAACAAAACCCATTTCAACCATCCATTTAACAATTTGAGTATGAATCTTCCTACACTGTATACACTGTAGCGGTAAAGGTGTATTCAATTCAATTCAATTCAATTCAAATTCAATTCAAATTCAAAAATACTTTATTTATCCCAGAGGGAAATTAAATGTTGATGTAACTCAATTAAATCAAGGAGTTATTATAGATGCTGATGGCTGTGGGCAGGAAAGATTTCCTGTAGCGGTCCGTTTTGCATCCAAACTGAAGAAGAATTATTGCAAGAAATGCAAAATTCATTTCAGAAGGGTCATTGGTGGGGGGTTGTAGATTTTTCCATTTGGTTATGTGTAGAGGTGCGTTTGATGTCGGCCTATGGGTTTAAGGTGTTTCTTTAGATTGATGATTTACATTATCTGTTCAGTAAGCCTTGTTTGAAGACTGTAATAGATTATTGTTTGTATCAATCTTTGAATTAATAATGTATTTTTTTTTTGATACTGAACAAATGGCTTCAGTGTTTCGTGAAAAAGCAATACAAAAAAATGAAAGATTACAAATACTTAACACTTATTAACAAAGCACATGTGTACTTACAATCCCTTAAAACATTCAATCTCTTGATCATAGACACTTAGTAATGGTAAGAGGCATCCACCTTCTAACTGGCTCTTTATCACCTGAGCCACATCTACAGGTTATACCCTGCCATCATGTACCTTATCATTTTAAAGCTTATTGACACAGCCTTGGTAACCCTCGCACATACAGGAAAAACAGATACACGTCATGTGGAAAAAACAATGAGGAAAGTAAACATTATAGCCTTTTCAACATGTTCCATTCCACATGTCAACTCTATTAATGTTAACATTAGGTAATGCATATGTCCGCACATTGCTTCTTGTAATGTCGACACGGTACTTTTAGTATATCATGCTCACACACAATTGGCAGTATGGGTTTCATTGTCTTGTCTAAGGACACTTTTACACGTCAAAGGACTGCTAGGGATCAAACATCCATCTGATTAGTGAGCAACCAATTGATAAGCTGAGCCATGGCTGACCAATAAACTTTTACTGACACCAACTAAAAGTTAAAAAGAGTCGCCATGGTGACTGCTTTCTGAACTGTCCTGAGCCACAGCTTACTATGATGATGTAGCTTCCTCATCCTGAATAACTTTCTGAATTTTATCCCTGTTTTAGAAAGCATGTCACAATTAACTTCATGATTGTTAATTTTATGTAATAAATGTCTTTTCACCATTTTAGGTTCCGGAAGCTCTGCCATCGAATTATTAATGCAACTACTTTCACCAACATCATCCTCCTCTTCATCTTGCTGTCATCTGTTTCTTTAGCTGCTGAGGATCCCATTGACCCCATGTCTTTCAGGAACCAGGTGATAAACTACATACATGTTTAGTCACCCTCTTTCAATTCCAAGGTTGTAGAGACTGCATTGCCAAAGAGGAAAAAAAAGATTAAAAAAAAGGATCCCCACCTGGATTTACCTAGGCAACCCATCTGAGTTTACTTCAGTTGTTCAGGTCTGTTCAGCACCTGGCTATAGTTAATGAATAGGTTTTTCCATTATTATATCTACATTTTTTATCTTATTACACAACACATTCCTAGATGACAATGTGGGCTTCAGGGAACATTAGATATAATTTTTACAAGTGGATTGGTCACCACAGAGTCCAGACCTCAACCTCATTGTGAATCTTTGGGATGTGCTGGAAAAGACTATACACAGGCAACTGTGCATATTCTTTACACAGTGTCTCAATCAGTGCTGAAGGTGGTCCAACAAAATTTCTGGACATATGACTATATTTGCAAGACGACTTATATTAGGACAAAAAAAATAATAATTTGGTCCTTACATCAAATGAGATAAAATAATACATACATACAAAAAATAAAGGGTTCATGCACAGCTCTCTTCAGGCCCCACCATAGCATTTCAACCAGGTTGAGATCTGACAGCAGGGGGTCACGATCCTGTGACTGACAGTTGATAGTTGGTATGAGGTATTGTATTTACGTCATTTTAAAATCTGCTTAGGACCAGATGACTTTTTTTTATAATTGTATACTTTTATATAAAACCTTAGAATTGAAAGAGGATGCATTTACATTTTTCCATTGCTGTATATACTTTATCAGTTGTTAAACTATAAATTATTCTATTTCTTCTGTATTTTGTATATGTTATACACTGTAATACAAATAATATATATTCTGTGACATTTTAGGTGTTGGCGTATGCTGATATTGTGTTCACTTCAGTTTTCACAGCCGAAATTGTACTGAAGGTAATTAAAGGAATCAGAAATAACATTCAGATGGGTGACAAAGTGAAGAAAATCCTGAAGAGGCAAAAGATAAAACTCTAGATCTTTCCATAAAAGTCACGATGACATACTGAATAGAGTTTTATTATTCTTATGATAGGCCGAAAGCAATTGAGCTGATGTTCCCCCCTCATGTACAGACACAGAATTGTATAATCCGTACCAAAAGGCAGTATAAAAGCAATGGAGATGGAGATTAAATTTTTTCAAGTTTCTGTTGGATTTTCTTTTGTTTGTCATTCACACCACTCTCCAACCTAAAACATTTGTAAATGCATGTGATCATAATGAGCTAAATAAATTTAACTTTTTTTCCCCTGCTGTTTGTCCTTGATGAATGAGGAGATTAAAAATGATTCAGGGGCTCACTAATACATTTTAACAACAGCGACATTTGTTTGAATTATCCAGTCTAAGTGTCCTGCATGAACAATTACCACTTTAAAAGTCTAATAATTCGTTTTCTGAGTTGTATCTAAAACCACATGCTGGAGGTATTTAGGAATAAAATGGATGGACGGATGGGTGGGTGGATGGATAGATGGATGGATGAATGGATGGACATAAAAAAACCTCCTTGTGGGTGATACCCTCCCTTCAAGCTTGGGTCCTCTCCCAGAGGCCTGGGAGCTTGAGTGTTCTAGGCAGAATCCTATCTGTTCCTTGAGCTGCACTCTTCTGGACAGAGATTTCTGATAATAATCCCAATCCAATCCATACTCACAGTATGTTTCTGTACACTATTTCTGCCACTTGGTTATGGCATTCCATGTATGCCGTACCTGCCTTCATCTTAAGCCCTATTCGGACGGGACTAGTTTAATGGGGGGACCTGGGGTAAAGTAATAATAACCGGGAAATCTAGTCTCGTCCGAACGCGCCATGTCAGTAAAGATAGCGGAGTATGTCGGTAAACTTTGCCGAGAATTCTCCTGTGAAACGGTCCGGAGTATCTACCATAGGTAATACTAATCCCGTGCGAATGCGACCTTCGGTAATAAGTACGGAATATGTCGTCACATCCTTTTAAAGAGAGAAACAATTAGGTGTGTCTGTTTGCAAACATGGAGGTTCTGGATGAAGCGCTGCTTGCAAGCACCTGCTTCGACCTGGTTGACGCCATGTCTGTTTACAGATGGGGTTTACGGAAGTGAAATGAAGACGTGCATAGCATCCAGGATGTGAAGGTTGTGCGTAACCAACAACTCCTCCCATGTTAGATGAATATTACAGGGATTTCTTGTCCCGTCCGAATTAATTAATTAACCAACATTACCATACGTCCCCCCATTGAACTAGTCCCGTCCGAATAGGGCTTTAGACTCCGCTACTATCTGCTGTCGACTGTCTCATAAGCCTCTTTGCACAGCCAACGCCTAGGATCCTGTCCGATATGGTAGACCAAACCTCCATTGCTCTTGTGCTTAGGGTCTGATCTTGAGCTGCCATTATTAGTGCCTCTTTCAGACCAGATTTTATTATCCACTCACATGACTTCTCAATATCAGCCACTTCTTCCATCTCTCAGTGGTACATATGTGCATTATCTTTCCATGATAGTGCCTCCTCGTCCTTGTCGCCTCCCCCGGGTTTAAGCTGCCTGAGACATTCACTTAGTAGTTTATCACTGGGGGCCATCTTCCTGATATATTCCTGGATCTTTGTTGTTTCATTCCAGATAGTTGCTCTGTCGCTCACTAGTCCGCGGCCTCCCTCTTTCCTCTTAGTGTACAATCTGCGGGTGCTGGACTTGGGGTGAAACCCTCTGTGCAATGTGAGGATCTTTCATGTCTTGATATCAGTGGTATCCTTTAGCTAGGTTATTATGCCAGTGAGGTATCCGATGACTGGCAGGGCTGTAGGTGTTGCTGGCTCGGACTTCTAGTTCTTCTTCTTTTGGACATACAAATTGCAAAGTGTGTTGTGATGCAGCAATCAGAGGCCTAAGGTGTCCTAGGATCAGTCTCTCCACGATCTTCATGACGTGAGAGGTCAGTCCTACAGGCCTGTAGTCATTTAGCACCCCTGACTGGCACTGGGACCAGGCATGGTGTCTTCCACAGCACCGGAACTCTTTGAAGGTGCAGGCTCAGGTTGTAGTACTCCACACAGCTGGCTCGCACAGGTCTTCAACACTCTGGGGCTAATGGGTATTTTGAATTTTGAATTTCCCCCACTGGAGGATGAATGAAGTATTTTTCTATTTTTTTCATTTTTTTATTCTTATGACTTCAGGTGCAGCTGCCTTCCGCTGTCTGAGCTTCTTCAGCTCATTCCTCACCTTGCTGGATGTGATATGTAGACCGGTCTGGCTGGTGGGGGGGTGTTGTTGGGTTTGTGATGTGTGCCAGCAGGAGGGTTGGAGTACCAGTGGTGGCGGGCTCGGCAGGTGTGAATTGAGAGTTTGGTGGGGTGTTGGGGGGTGTGGGGGGGGGGTGTGGAGGTGTCACAGGGACATAGTTCAGTGTGTCAGTGGGAAGGGGACTGCTAGGGGTGCTGGTGATGTTGGTGGTGAGGGGAACTGGAGTCAAACCTGTTAAAGAACTGCTGTAACTCCTTTGCTCTATGCACTCTCCCCGCAGTTGCTCCTCCAGTTTTCCTCTGAAAGCCGGTAAATGGACTGTACTTATAGTGGTTTTCTAGTCAAGCTGACCACTCAAAGGGCTTCTAACACTACATACCACATTCACCCATTCACACACACTCATACAGCACATCTACACACTACGTGCTTTCTAATCATTCCCAGACACATTCATACACCGATGGCTGCATCTGTAGGCAACGTGGGGTTCAGTGTCTTGCCCAAGGACACTTCGGCATGTAGCCCGGGGAACCCGGAGTCAAACCACAGACCTTCCGATCTTCCTCCTGAGCTACAGCCGCCCCAGTGATATATCTGAAACGACTCCACATCCCTGGCTCTGTTTGGCCCAAGTCTCTCCTCCAGCCTCCTCCTGTAGGCATCCTTACTCTCCTGGGCCTGTGCTGTAACTCCCTCTGCACATGTTTTAGTTCTGCATTGTTCCCTGATCTAAAGGTCCTCTTCTTTTGCAGAGTAGGGCCTTCCAGGCGCTTTTTATCCAAGGTTTGTTATTTGGGTAGCAGTGGACCTCTTTTGTGGGAATGGAGTTGTCCATGCAGAACTTGATGTATTCAGAAACACAGTCTGTTAAGCAATCAGTGTCTTCACCATGTTGTCCGTAAAGGGCATTCCAGCCTGTGCCCTCCAATCCCTGCATAGTGACTCCATGGCCTCAGGAGACCACTTCCTCACAGTTCTTACTGTCTGTGGCTGCCACTGAACCACTGGCTTGTATGCTGGTGGTGAGAAAGACAAGGTTGTGTTCTGACCTGCCCAGTGGGGGGAGGGCAGTGGAGCTGTATGCATCCTTCACGTTTGCATACAGCAAATCGAGTGTTCTGTTGTCTCTTGTAGCGCATTTGACGATCTGGTGAAAAGTGGCCAGTGTGGATGCGACAGATGTGTGGTTAAAGTCACCTGTGATGACCATGAAGATGATGTTGTGTTTGCAGATGCGTGGTCACCCAGCTGATGATGTCACACGGTGTATCAGCTTTACCGGAAGGCATGTAAACAATGATGCTGATCACGCTGGTAAACACTCTCTGCAAATGATATGGGCGAAGTCCTACAGCAAGCAGCTCCACATCACTGCTGCAGACGCGCTAACCCTAACCCTCTAACCCTCTAACCCTAACCCTTTGACAGAGACATGACCTGGGTTGCACCACCTACAGTTCACAAACACTGGCAATGCATTCTCATACACCTTTTGACCCAGGGACTATTGTGTTGGTTTTCAGCCTGTGCCTGAACTTAAACTATTTCTTGTCATTTCAACAGCCTATTTGGGGCACACAGTTCTTGGCCAGAAAAACATATTAAATAAATTTGTGCCTATGTGTGTGTGTATATATATATATATGCCATCCATCCATCCATTATCTGCCGCTTCTCCGGGGGTCGGGTCGCGGGGGCAGCAGCTTGAGCAGAGAGACCCAGACGTCCCTGTCCCCGGCCACTTCCTCCAGCTCTTCTGGGGGGACCCCGAGGCGTTCCCAGGCCAGCCGAGATACATAGTCTCTCCAACATGTCCTGGGTCTTCCCCGGGGCCTCCTCCCAGTGGGACGGGCCCGGAACACCTCACCAGGGAGGCGTCCAGGAGGCATCCTAACCAGATGCCCAAGCCACCTCATCAGATTGGGAGGTGCTGATTCTCATCCCAGCCGCTTCACACTCGGCTGCGAACCGCTCCAGTGAGAGCTGAAGGTCACGGCCCGACGACGCCAACAGAACCGCATTGTCCGCAAAAAGCAGAGACACGATTCTGAGGTCGCCAAAACGGACCCCCTCAACGCCCTGGCTGCACCTAGAAATTCTGTCCATAAAAATTATGAACAAAATCGGTGACAAAGGGCAGCCCTGACAGAGTCCAACCCTCACAGGAAACATGTCCAACTTACTGCCGGCAATGCGGACCAAACTCTGACACCGGTCATACAGAGACCGAACAGCCCATATCAAGGAGTCCGGCACTCCATACTCCCGGAGCACCCCCCACAAGAGTCCCCGAGGGACACGGTCGAACGCCTTCTCCAAGTCCACAAAACACATGTAGACCGGTTGGGCAAACTCCCATGCACCCTCCAGGATCCTGCCGAGGGTATAGAGCTGATCCACTGTTCCACGGCCAGGACGAAAACCACACTGCATCTCCTGAATCCGAGATTCGACTATCCGGCGGATCCTCCTCTCCAGTACCCCCGAATAGACTTTACCAGGGAGGCTGAGGAGTGTGATCCCCCTATAGTTGGAACACACCCTCCGGTCCCCCTTTTTAAAGAGGGGGACCACCACCCCGATCTGCCAGTCCAGAGGCACTGCCCCCGATGTCCACGCGATGCTGCAGAGGCGTGTCAACCAAGACAGCCCTACCACATCCAGAGCCCCGAGGAACTCAGGACGGACCTCATCCACCCCCGGGGCCTTGTCACCGAGGAATTTTTTAACCACCTCGGCAACCTCAGCCCCAGAAATGGGAGGCCCCACGTCCGAGCTCCTCAACTCTGCTTCCTCATCGGAAGGCGTGTCGGTAGGATTGAGGAGGCCCTCGAAGTATTCCCCCCACCGACTCACGACGTCCCTAGTTGAGGTCAGCAGAGCCCTGCCCTCACCATACACGGTGTTGACGGTGCACCGCTTCCCTCCTCTGAGCCGCCGGATAGTGGACCAGAAACTCTTCGAGGCCGTCCAGAAGTCGTTCTCCATGGCCTCCCCGAACTCCTCCCAAGCCCGAGTTTTTGCCTCAGCAACCGCCGAGGCCGCGTTCCGCTTGGCCTGTCGGTACCTATCAGCTGCTTCCAGAGTCCCACGGGCCAAAAAGGCCCGATAGGACTACTTCTTCAGCTTGACGGCTTCCCTCACCACTGGGGTCCACCAGCGGGTTCGGGGATTGCCGCCACGACAGGCATCGACCATCTTACGGCCACAGCTCCGGTCGGCCGCCTCAACAATGGAGGCACGGAACATGGCCTATTCGGGCTCAATGTCCCCCACCTCCCCCGGGACATGGTTGAAGCTCTGCCGGAGGTGGGAGTTGAAACTTCTCCTTACAGGGGATTCCGCCAGCCGTTCCCAACAGACCCTCACAATACGTTTGGGCCTGCCAGGTCTGACCGGCTTCCTCCCCCACCAGCGGAGCAAACTCACCACCAGGTGGTGATCAGTTGACAGCTCCGCCCCTCTCTTCACCCGAGTGTCCAGGACGTACGGCCGCAAGTCCGACGATACGACCACAAAGTCGATCATCGAGCTGCGGCCTAGGGTGTCCTGGTGCCAAGTGCACATATGGACACCCTTATGTCTGAACATGGTGTTCGTTATGGACAGTCCGTGACGAGCACAGAAGTCCAACAACAAAACACCACTCTATTCAGATCGTGGGGGCAGTTCCTCCCAATCACGCCCCTCCAGGTCTCACTGTCATTACCCACGTGAGCATTAAAGTCCCCCAGCAGGACGAGGGAGTCTCCCGGAGGAGCACTCTCCAGTGCCTCCTCCAGGGACTCCAAAAAGGGTGGGTACTCTGAACTGCCGTTCGGTGCATAAGCACAAACAACAGTCAGGACCCATCCCCCCACCCTAAGGCGGAGGGAGGCTACCCTCTCATCTACCGGGGTAAACCCCAATGTACAGGCGCACAGCTGGGGGGCAATAAGTATGCCCACACCTGCTCTACGCCTCTCACCGCGGGCAACTCCAGAGTGGAAGAGAGTCCAACCCCTCTCGAGGAGGCTGGTTCCGGAGCCCAAGCCATGCGTCGAGGTGAGTCCAACTATATCTAGCCGGAACCGCTCAGCCTCGCGCACCAGCTCAGGCTCCTTCCCCAGCAGAGAGGTGACGTTCCACGTCCCAAGAGCCAGCTTCAGTAGCCGAGGATCAGACCGCCAAGGTCTCTGCCTTCGGCTGCCGCCCAGCTCACACTGCACCCGACCCCCATGGCCCCTCCCACGGGTGGTGAGCCCGTCAGAAGGGGGACCCGTGTAGTTTCTTCGGGCTGTGCCCGACCGAGCCCCACGGGCACAGACCCGGCCACCAGGCGCTCGCCGGCGGGCCCCACCCCTGGGCCTGGCTCCAGGGGGAGGCCCCGGTGACCCGCGTCCGGGCAAGGGTTCACGGTGTCCAACTATTTTCTTCGTCATAGAGGGTCTTGTGAGCTGTTCTTTGTCTGGTCCTTCATCTGGGATCTGTTTGCCAGACAACATAGCTCCCAGACTCATTGGGGCACGCAAATCCCCCCACCACGGTAAGGTGACAGCTCATGGGGAGGTATATATATATGTACATATGTATATGTATATACTACTCTATACACTACTCACAAAAGGTTAGGGATATTAGGCTTTTGGGTGAAATTGATCAAAAATTTAAAAAGTTCACGCTACAGAACAGTGATATTATATAATGAAAGTAGGGCATTTAAGTAAAAGCATGTACTGGTGATTTTCTCATCTCAAACAATTTATTGAAACAAAAGGCAACAACAGTGGTGAGTATACCACAACAAAAAATGTCAATGTCACAACAACTTGTCATGTGCCCTTGAGCATCAATTTACAGCTTGACAACGACATCTCATGCTGTTCACATGTCGACTAAAGGCTCTAGCATGGTTGCCGCGTCTGCTAGCGCGAGCGGTGTTGATGACGTCACGATTTCGTGCCCGCAATATATAGTGGTGCAAGTCGATGCGCCAGTAGTTGCAATTTTCTCCATCACAGAGGTGGCGCTGCTACGTGAAGGTTACCACTACTCTACAATCACGAAAGTGGAGAAGAAAACAATGCCACTGTCAAGAGCAGGAATACTGTAATTAATGATGCTGCTGCAGTATTTGGATCATTTTAATTTTTTTACTCAGTTAATAGAGGTGAAGGTTTTTTTTTTTTTTTCCAAATCTCTTTATTGAGTTTTTGCAGACAGTATGGAAAGAAAAAAGACATCATTTTCCCATTGCGTCGAAGCGTCTGCTTTAAAATGAAGTACAAAGTAAAAGAAGAAAAAAGAAAGGGAACAGCACAAAAAGAGAACCCCAACATAGCTATCCCTCCCAAAAACCCATGTCAGATGTAGTCACAGAAAACAACTTAGTTAAAGCTGCAGTCTGCAACTCTTTTTCAAGCATAATGCCTGGAACTGTCCGGGGATTCTGAAAGTAGTACATTAAATACCCCAATACAAAAAAAAATGAGTTCTCTAGGTCCTCTATATGTCCCGCTAGGTCCCTCCAAAGCCAGCAGGTTTGTTTACAAAATTGCAGACCGGACCGGTAAAAGGTAACCAATCAGGTTTACGAGCTGGGCTCTGCTGCCTGTCAATCACCGATTGTGCACGCGCGATACAAGGTAGGCTCGTCCCCACGCTTATTTATCTAGACTATTGAACTTCATTACGGGCTAGTCTACTTACTGTGTCTTCCATGATCGCAAATGACAGGTGAGTTGATGAATGAGGAGTCGTGTAAGCGCATCTGGCGTGCACGTCTACGTGCACGAGTTCTCATGTGTTTTGATGGGGCGGGACAGGAAGTTGAATAACTTTTTATTTTTCGGTTAAAAAATAAGCATTTCTTGCATTTTGCGACTACGGAGGTCACCGTTTTCAACTTCAAGCGTTCTGATAGATCATGTAAACTCTTAAAATGCCAAAAAGTAGGACTTTACGTATGACAACAACAAATCCTGCAGACTGCAGCTTTAACTTAGCAATATAAGTGAAAATTTAAAAATGAAAAGAAAGAAAGTAATAATAATAATAATTAAAAGGATAAATGACAGGAGAAGAAAATAAATACATAAAGGGGGGGGGGGGGGATTCTCTCTCTCCAACTGTTAAGAAGCGTCCTCGGCATCGTCAGGAGTAACATCAAGACTATTACTAATATAATCCAGCAGTGGGTCCCAAGTTTTGTGAAATTCTGTCAAAGATCCCTTCTGTGAGAACCTTAACTTCTCTAGCTTTAGACACTGTAAAATTTCCCGTGTCCAATTGTTGTGAGTCGGTGGAGAAACCTGTTTCCATTTGAGGAGAATGCTACGCCTGGCAAGCAGGGTAGTAAAGGCCATGACACGCTGTGCAGAAACGGGGAGATTTTTGGACAGAAGGAGACCAAAGAGGGCAGTCAGGGGGTTTGGTTCCAGATTTGTGTTGAGAGCCTGTTTGAGAGTTTGAAATATATTGGACCAAAATTTGGTTAGCCTCGGGCACGTCCAGAACATGTGTATATGGTCGGCTGGGGATTGTTTACAGCGGTTACAGGCATCACTGTGACTTGGATATATTTTTGCTAATTTAGCGTTCGTGAAATGGGTTCTGTGAAGCACCTTCCACTGTAATAAACCGTGCCTGGCACAAATTGATGAAGAATGAGTCAATTTTAAAATGTCTCTCCACTGAACATCAGTAATGTCTACCCCCAAATCCTCTTCCCACACATTTTTAAGCGACACAGTGGAGGCTGGGATCAGAAGTGCAATCTTTTTATAAATGACAGATATCAGTCGCTTTTGTCGCAGATCGAGAGACAGTAATTGGTCTATTTCGGCTTCAGGAGGGCGGTTTGGGAAATATGGGAACTGCTTTTGAATAAAGTGTCTCATTTGAAGGTACCAAAAAAGTGGCTATTAGGTAGGTTGTATTTATCTGACAAAGATGCAAAGGACGTGAAAACACCGTTTTCATACAGGTCGTTAAGTGTTCTGAGGCCCTTATCTGACCATACACGAAATGTAGGGTCAGAGCGGGATGGGAGAAATGCGTGATTGTTCAAAACTGGGGCAAAAGTCGAGGCCCTATGTAAGCCGTGCTGCTTCCTGAACTGGATCCAGATTTTGATTGTGTTGGTGACGACCGGATTAGGTGAAACACCACGGGCACTTATGGGGAGATGTGAACAGATCGTAGAATGTAGGGAGAAAGAAGAGGATGATGTCTCAATGTGAGCCCAGGGTGGACAGGTGTCTGCACCTTCGCCATGAAGCCAGTATATAAGTTTATTAATGTTACAGGCCCAAAAGTAGTGGCGAAAATTTGGCATTGCTAGTCCCCCTTTGGGTTTAGAAAGTTGAAGAATGTTTTTTTTAATACGGGCTGGTTTATTTGGCCAAATAAAAGTGTTAAGTTGCTGGTCGAGATTAACAAAAAAGGATTTATTAAGGCAAATTGGAATGTGTTGAAAAAGATACAGAAATTTCGGAAGAATGACCATCTTAATGAGATTAACTCGGCCTGCAAGGGACAGGGGGAGGGCAGCCCATCTGGACAAGTCTGACTTGCATTTATCTAATAGCGGCTGAAAGTTCTTCTGAAAGAGTTCCCTGAAGGAGTTGGTAATAAACACCCCCAGATATTTAAATCCCTCTTCAGCTATTTTGAAAGGAAATACGGATCGTGGGATAGATCTCGCCAAATTGTTAACAAAAAATAGCTCACTTTTCTGAATGTTCAATTTATACCCTGATAAGTGTCCGAATTGATCCAGAGTCGACAAAATTGAGGGGAGGGAGGATGTAGGGTTTGAAACAAATAAGAGAAGGTCATCAGCATACAAGGAGAGTTTGTGAAGTAGACCAAAACGAGAAATGCCTTCAAACTCGTTCTGGTGTCTAAGCCAGATAGCTAGTGGCTCGATGGCTATATTGAACAGCAAAGGTGAGAGTGGACAGCCCTGCCGGGTCCCACATTTGAGAGGGAAGTAAGTTGAGTAGACACCATTAGTATTTACAGAAGCAGAGGGGGTGACATACAGAAGTTTAACCCAAGAAATAAAGTTAGAATCAAAGCCAAATTTCTCTAAAATGAGAAATAGAAATCCCCACTCCACCCTATCGAAAGCTTTCTCTGCATCAAGCGCCACTACAATTTCAGGAGTGTCTGACGCGGATGAGAATATGATGTTCAACAGCCTTCTGGTGTTAAAGAATGGATGTCTCCCCAATGTGAAGCCTGTTTGGTCTGATGAGATTGTTGATGACATCACACCTTGGAGGCAGAGGGCGAGAACCTTTGCCAGAATCTTATAATCTAGGTTTAAAAGTGAAATAGGTCTATAGTTTCCACAGGAGGTAGGATCCCTATCTTTCTTCAGAAGCAGTGAAATAGATGCCTCATACAAGGTCATTGGCAACCCGCTTTCAATAAAGGAGTCATTGAACCTTCTCACAAGGATGGGGGCTAGTAACAACATTGTTTTGATTGTTGCAGCTGTCTCTCCACCAAACGTGTCAGTAACAGGTCATGTTCCGAATGTAGCACCTTCTTATAGAGGGTGGGGGATGGAGAGGTGGAGTAGGTCCCCTCGACCTTTAGAAGTTCCTCTGCAATTTCCGCCAGCCTGACCCGTTCAGTCCTTCTCATTTGGGAAATATAAGATATCACCTGTCCACGGATAGTGGCTTTAAGCGCTTCCCACAGAATGCTACTGCTGACATCAGGGGTGTCATTAAACTCTATGTAAGAACGAATTTGAATTGCAACAAAATCTTTAAACTTTTTATCTGACAGCAAGTGCGAACTGAACCTCCATCGTGAACGTGGAGTTGTATCCCGTTGAAAACTAATGTCAACTGTGGTAGGAGCATGGTCAGAAGTAGTTATTGGGTGATACTCACACGCATTCACGCAGTCAAGGAGATTGTTATCAAGCAGAAAAAAATCAATTCGGGAGAATGTGTGGTGTACATGGGAAAAAAAAGAAAAAGCTCTACCATGGGGGTTTTTAAACCTCCAGGGATCAGAGATTCCCAATTGCGATGCATACGTTTTTACTATGTTTGCTGATTTGGTTTGTGTAGGGGAAGATCTGTCAAGGGTCACATCCTGCACCAGATTGAAGTCCCCACCTATGATAATGCGATGACTGTCAGCATTTGGAATTTTTGCAAAGAGCCTCATAAAAAATTGGTCATCGTCCCAGGTCGGCACATAAACTGAAACTAAGACCACTGGTATATTCTGAAGCGTGCCCGAGACCATGACATAGCAGCCGTCAGTATCTAGAATTACATTTGTTGGCTCAAACAGGACCCTTTTATGAATAATGATGGCTGCCCCTCTAACTTTGTCTGTAAATTTTGAATGGAATAAGTGACTCATCCACGCCCTTTTAATACGTGGGGAGTCAGATGTTTTGAGATGCGTTTCTTGCAAGAATATCACGTCCCCTTTAAGGTACTGTAACTGTGTCAGGATCTTACCAATTTTAATCGCGTTGTTCATGCCCTTAGTATTCCAGGAAATCAGACGCACAGCCTTATCTGTCTTCACAACATTAACCAGAGAACCAATAGTGACAAGTTAGAATGAAACTGCATGACCCGTATTCTGTACTGCAATGGAGAGAGAGAGAGTGGGGAGGGAGAATTGAGAAGTAAGGAAGAGGGAAAAAAAGAAAAAAGAAAGAAAAAAAAGAAAGAAAACCCACACAACAACAAAAATATATATATTATAAACCACAACTAAAAGAAAACAATATTTGTGACCACCCTGAGGGCTACCCCATAACAAGAAGCATCATCTGAGCTCTCCAGCTCACAGCTAACAGCTGAACTAAGCTTCCAGGGTCTCTTCCCCTGCATTAACAATAAATGACCCCACAAGTCACATAGAAAAACATCAATAAGCAAATCGAGTACTGTATTCCAGAGCAGATATGCAAACCTTATTGTTTAAAGAAAACCGACTGCAATCTGATACGTGAACAAGTTTCCTTTATGTATCACAAGCGATTGCAGATAAACTGAATTCTCAAAATAGTGTAAACGAGAAGAAAGAAACGTTAAAAGAAGGAATTCAAAAATATTGGAGTACCGTGGATATCAAGTCAACGTGCAGATAATGTCTTAAAATGTCCAGCCAGTGATTTTTGTTCAAAACTGTGCACATTCAGACTACCAGCAATACAGGACTGAGACAACTAATGACGCGGTCTGAAGATCAACTCCAGGCTCGACCGGGGCTGGTCGAGACACAGTTATACAGATGGCAACACAATAACTCACGGTTATCCACTTAGCGTAGCAGTGGTTCAATGCGGTGGGCTTACTGTAGTAGTTGCTGTAGTATCTTCTATGCGGCTGGATGTTATGAAGCCTTTAGCCTCAGAGACCGAGGTTAATCTCTTCCTCTCCCCATCCTTCATCCTGATGACAAGCCTGGCAGGGAATAGCAATGCGGGTTTGAAGCCCAGGCTGTAGAGCTCCGACATCACCCCTCGGTATTTCTGGCGTTGCTCTACTACCTCCGGTGCGTAGTCCTCGTAGATGGAGATGGGGGAACCTCTGTACTGTAGCTTGCCTCTCCTGGCCCGGGCTTCGCGTATGATCCTCTCCTTCACCTGGTACCTGTGCAGCCTGATAATGACGGGCCGTGCTCTCTGTCCCTGCTTCGGCTTCTCGGATAGTGTGCGATGAGCTTGGTCACATTCTGGCGGTGAGTTCAGCACGCCTTCGCCGAGAACTTCCATGAGCAGCTCTGCAAAGAAGGCTGTGGGCTGTGGCCCCTCCACTGACTCAGGTACACCGACCACTCTAATATTGTTCCGCCGACTTCGGGACTCCAAGTCGCTGACTTTAGCTAACAGCTTAGCATTGCTCTCAGTTAGTGCAGCAAAAGATGTCTCCAGTGTCAGCAAGCGCTCGTCTTGTAAAGTAGCATTTGCCTCGAGAGAGACTATCTTTTGAGCGTGGTCTGACACTGTGGTGTAGACATGGTCCAGCTTTGTTTCGAGTGTTGAGATGGAGGCTTTGAAATCAGCGGAGAGGGCTTGTCTGTGTTTTTCCAGAAGATTAACAATGGCTGCCATGCTAAATTCTTCACTTGCCTCGTGTGCGCTACTGACCTTAGCACCCTGGTCTTTTACATTCTGTCTGGTCACATACGTCAACATATTTAGGTGGTGTGAGCAGAATACTACTATTTGTTGTGACTTTCGGGGTTTTAAAACGTGAAATTGACAATAGTTGCTGGAGCGAGACTCAACGTGCGTCTACTCCATCACAGCCAAACCAGAAGCCCCAGAGGTGAAGGTTTGAAGCCCCCGGCATCAACAGAGTCTCTGCCCTCTTCTTTGCCTTCACGTATCTGTCCCGTAGCTGCTTCCACACATTCTTACAGAACTCTCCCTCTTTCCCCAAAGTTCTGCCAATCTCTGTGCACCAGTTTTGGGAGTTTACGTGCTCCTTGTGCTGTTTCACTGCAGTTTCGTACAGCTGCCTGTACAAACGCACCTCCTCACTGAGCCTGGTCTCACATCGGTCCATCCGGTCTGTCGTTGTTGGCGCCGCCAAGTTACAAAAATCGACTGGTGCACGACACCGCGCTGCGCCGTCTTTTCAAGGGAAGCGCCAGGACTGAAACGTCATTTTGACGTCACGGTCCGCCACCGCCGTGACAGACGCGTCAACTATAACTCCGGCTTTATTGTCTGCTGAGGCATGGCATCCCACTCTTCTTGAAGGGCGGCCCTCAGGTCATTGAAGTTCTGGGGTACAGAGTTACGAGCCTCTACACCAGGGGTGGCGAACCTGTGGCTCCTGAGCCGCATGCAACTCTTTGATGGCTCCTTTGCAGCTCTTTCTTTTCATCTCTTTACTATTTTTTATTATTTTTAAATGTGTTCAAATATGATTTAAAAAACAGTTCCCAATAATTAATACAATCAAACAATGCAAATGCAATACAGAAATCTCCCACTCTCGCTGAATGTAGCACAGATGTAAACACAGCCTAGGCTGCTAAACTAGCGCCAACAACGGGATCATCATGGCTGAGTCGGCAAAACGAAAAGCAAAGCGAAAATACGAAGAGAAGAACAGGATATTCACCCGAATGGGAGGAGTCATATTTTTCATAGAAAGAAATGGGAGACCATTTTGCTTACTTTGTCAAACTTCCCTGTCTCACTTCAAAGCCTCAAACCTGGAGCATAATTTTTCCTCTATCCATCCCAATACAGCGAAGGAATTCCCCAAAGACTCGGCAATTCGTAAGCACAAGGTAAACAGCTTGAAAAATCAGGCTGAAAAACAGACATATCTTTTCTGCAAATTTACAAAACACTCAGAGACCGTCACATTGGCATCATATCAGCTGGCAAGAAACATTGCTCGTGCTAAGAGGCCGTACAGTGAAGGGGAATTTGTAAAGACGTGCCTTAAAGATGTTGTTGCTATCCGAGCTCCAGAAAATTGAAACTCGAAGTGTTCTGTCTCCGACCTGCAACTGTCACGGCATACCATGGAGCAGAGAATATCAGACATTAACATGTCATTGGAGGCACAGTTGTACACAGATCTCAAAAAATTTCCATATTTCAGCATTGTTTTGGATGAGTTGACTGACGTTCAAGACAAGCCACAGTTGACGGTATTCATAAGGTCTGTGTCAGAGAACTGCACAATCAAAGAAGAGTTGCTTGACATTGTGCCATTAAAAGAAAGGACCCGGGGTATCGACCTGAAAGAGACACTCACGGCTGTTGTCGAAAAAACAAATTTGCAATTATCCAAATTAACTGCAATAGCTACCGATGGTGCACCATCTAAGTTGGGATCCGCAAATGGCCTTGTAGGGTTGTGTAAAGCTGATGATCGTTTTCCCAGATTTTTGGACATTCCACTGCATCATCCATCAAGAGCACCTTGTATCCCAGAAGCTGAATATGGAGCAAATAATGAAACCTGTGCTAGAAATTGTGAATTTTATTTGCACTCCTGCTAGCTGATCTTGATGAAGACCTTCCCATTGATCCCAGTAAGACAAAGAACTTATGAAAACTGTCCGAGCAAGGGAAGTGTTATTTTACTAATCTGTAAATGACTGTGTAGGAATATGTTGTGTGGCTCTTTACAGTTGATACCGGGTTTTGAGCATTGTTGTCCATGAAGATGAAATTAGGCCTTTCATGTTCATGCAGGGGCACAATGACTGGATGAATGATGTTATTCAGGTAGTATGGGCCTGTCACTGTACCATTCACAAAGTGTAGGGCAGTTCTGTACTGACTAGATACGCATGCCCACACTGTAACACCACCATCACCACCAATGGCTCATCTAGTGATAACAGTGGCTGATGCACAGCGCTCTGCTTGACGTTTCCAACATCGTTGGTGGCCATCATTTCTGCTCAACGTGAATCGACTTTCATCAGAGAACAGCACTGAGTCCCACTGGTCCCTCGCCCAGCGTAAATGCTCCCTGGCCCATGCAAGACGATGAAATCTGTGCCTGGTGGTGTGGTCAGGTACCCTTGCAGGATGTCTAGCATGCAGACCACCCTGATGTAAACGCTTTCGAATGGCCTGACACTTGGGTGCCTCTCACCTCCCTTAAATGTGCCTGGAGTTGAGTGGCATTCATGATCTGGTTCCGCAGGGCAGTGCTCACAATGAAGCAATGAAGTGTCATCAGTGTGGGACGTGGCCAAAGGACATCCGTTTCTTTTTTTCTTTTTTTTTTGGGGGGGCTTTATATGCCTTTAATGGATAGGACGGTCGGAGGAAGCAGGAGGCAGAGAGATGGGGAAGACATGCAGCAAAGGGCCGTCCGGTGCGGGACTGGAACCGGGGCCAGCTGCAGCGAGGACTATAGTCTCTGTACATGGGGTGCCTGCTTAACCCACTACGCCACCGACTGCCCCAGGACGTCCAGTTCTATGCCTTTCTGTGACTCTTCCAGTCTCTCTGTATCTCTGTTGCAACCTGTTGACACTCTGGGACACTCGAAGCTCAGTGGCCACATCCGTCTGAGAACATCCTGTTTGAAGCCTCGCAATGGCGAGGTACTGTTGATCAATTGTTAGGTGTTGTCTTGGTCTCATGATGTCAAAATGTGAACAGCGTGATGAGGAGAACTGTTTAAATACCAATTCTAATTGAGTCAGGAAATGTATTGGTCGGTTCATGGATCACCTGTTGGGAATTTTGCCGTTAAGCTCCTTGTTAGAGAACAGCAACTTGTGCAAAAAGTAAAACATTGAACAGTTGGACATGTGCATTCAAAAGTTTACAGGAGGTCACATTAAGTTCACCCGTGTTTATGTTTATGTATTTGGCAGACGCTTTTAGCCAAAGCAACTTACACTCATATCTCAGATAGGCAGGTAGCATAAAGGGGTCTTGCCTAAGGACCCCTACTGGAAGTAGTACCTTTCATGCATGGGGTGGTTCAAACTCTTGTCACCCAGATGAAGGGCAGAAATCTTACCACTACATTATCTAGTCGCTATTAAGTCGCTGTAAAAGGTTATAATACATCTTAGGTTCATCCTGAAATTTCACCCGAAAGCCGAATATCCTTAACTTTTTGTGAGTAATGTATAGTGTAATGTATATATATATATAGATATATATAGATATATCTATATTTTTATATATATGTCTATACATATATAGATATATCTATATAGCTATATAGATATCTATATTTTTATATATATGTCTTGGTGGTGCTGTACATATCGAATGTCTTCTTCAGTCCAGTTGTGGCGTTCATAGTCAACAACAAGTATTCTTTTTCAGATGACAACATACGGTGCGATTCTTCACGAAGGGTCCTTCTGTCGGAACTCTTTTAACATCTTGGATCTTCTGGTGGTCAGTGTATCTCTTCTCTCCATGGGCATGGAGTAAGTGGATTCTGAAATGATGCTTCATCACTTCTCATTAACTGAACTTCTTGTTCTTTGTCATCTTTGAAGACTGTTCCTCCACTACTTCATGTATTTCACAAAGAGAAAGGGTTCAGTCTTTTATGATTCTCTGCAGCTTCTGCACTGGTGTCTCCCCTCTCAAATATGCCAAATACCCACAAGGACTGTCCCTGTTTCCTGAAATCCTCAGTTAAATCAATGTAAAAATAAACACGAGGAAGAAATGTAGAGAACCTGATAAAAATTAAGACTACAATTCTAAAAGAAGATCAATGATTGGGGATTATTGAAAGTCAGATCTCTCTCATCTGTTCTAAGTTTTTGTTAGTAAAACATTTGAAGCTTATCTTCAGATTGATTTATTTTTTTCTTACAAAAACATCTCATCAACAAACACTTTATCTTGTTGTAATATATGGCATAGAAGGTGGACAAAGAACCCTGTTTTATCTGACCATTTTTATAGTCTTTGAGTCCAGATTGATTTGCTATGAGGAAAATGAAGTAATCAAATTTAAAGAATACGTTTTCTAATTACTGTCTTTAGGTAACTCAATTGAACTAAATAAGAATTAATCACAGAGGGGAAATCATATTGTTACAGAACTAATTACTGATGACAAACAAACAAATTGATAATTAATGAATTAATTGGGTGACACAGTGATGTGGTGGTTAGCACTGCTGTCTCACAACAGGAAGGTTCCTGGTTCTAATCTCAGCTGGTTTTTTTTTTGTGTGGAATTTGCTAGGAGTTCAGTATATGCTCCTGCAGCCATGTCTCGGTGAAACACATCCATCCATCCATCATCTGCCGCTTCTCTGGGGATCGGGTCGCGGGGGCAGCAGCTTGAGCAGAGAAGCCCAGACATGTCCGTCCCCAGCCACTTATGTAAATGTCAAATTTGTATCACATCATTTCTTTTTACATACATCACAATGTATGTAAAAAGAAAAAAACGGTATTTCATTAATTTAATCAAATCTTCACTCCACCTCAGTTCACTGATGTGACAATCCAGGGGGAGTGAATGGCAGGGTAGAGAAGAAGCCCCTTTCAAATGGAAGAAACCTCCAGCAGAACCAGAACCAGGAAGGATGACCATCTACCTCAACATTTGGGGGTTTAGAGAACAGGAGAGAGGGCTTAACAAGCTCCATAACACTAGGCCAGGGATAGATGTTTTGGGGAGGGGGTAATTTATTGCTTTGGTTTTTTTTAAGCTTTAATTATACAGCTTTGAACAAACATAGATACAAAATAAAACATTGTGAAACAAATTCAGTAAAACTGTACAATTGCAGGATGTAAACAAATCCCCTTTCCAAGAAGGTCCAGAATAAAACAAAAAAAACAAATGCATCTATGTTCAGAGTGCATGGAACTGCGTTGGGTTCTCATAGAAGAAAGGCTCTAAACATGTTCAGTGAATGGGGATCAGGTAGCAACAAATCTGTGCTGGGATCTGACCCTTCCATACCTCAACCTTTCAAGTGGCAACATAGACAAAACACTCTTGATCCAGTTCTTAAAGGAGGGAGAGAGAATATCTTTCTAAAGTGGGATCAAGCCAAAAAGGGAAAGTTTCATAAATGTGTTTCCAGAAGTTAAACAAAGAAGGACATGACCCAAACATATAGCCTGCTGTAGCTGGGCTGAGAGGGCATGCTGCTCTTACACCTGAATATATTTTATAGAGTTTATCATTTGTGTAATGTAAATTATGCACAGTCTTACACTGAATGAGACCATGTCAAATGCAGAAGGAAAAAGTGGGAAATATATATCCTATATGCCATATATCCTTGTTGAGTTAAGTCCCAAGATCTTGTTCCCAATTTAATTTGGTTGAGTCCCAAGAGGGCAACTCAGTCGCTTGTATCTTCCTTTATATGTATTCAATTCTACCCTGAGTAGAAGGATTTGTATCCAGAGTGTAATCTATTATGCTCATGGGGCACAGTTTAAAAATGGGAGGTGTTTCTGGGCAAACCTGTGGGCCTGCAAATTCCTAAATAATTTTAGAGGAGTGTGGTGAAAGAAGTCAATGCACCCTCTACAAAAAAGTCCCTAAAGAACATCAGGCCTATTTTTTGCCATTGTTTCAAACCTGTATCCATCTGAGAAGGAACAAAAAAGTGATTATTGATTAAAGGGATAGTTCGCCTCTTTTGACATGAAGCTGTATGACATCCCATATCAGCAACATAATTTATGAACATCTTCTTACCCCCTGCTGCGTCCTGTGAGCCGAGTTCCAGCCTCGTTTTGGCGTTGATGAATGTAGTCCGGCTAGTTGGCTGGGGTTTAAAAAAATAAAGCGTTTTGCTTCTCAAAACAATATGCGTTCAAAAGAGTAATACATTTGCATCACAAAATCGTCCCTCCAGAAAAAGTCAAACTGAAAAAAAATATGCTTGAATTTTACCAAGACTATGGGTAAACCATAAGGCACGACCAGTTAAAGCTATGGTAGGTAATCCTAGAGAGCTAGCAAGAGAGCTAGCAAGATTCGAAAGTGGCCCCTCCTCTAAGCTCCACCCCCCCTCCCCATTCCGTCAGTGCTTCATCCAAAGCCGGTAGAACCGCGTGCGCACACGGAGCAGGGAGCCGACAGAGGGGGGCGTAGGCAGAAAGCAGAGGCATCTGATTGGTTTTTTGTAGGCGCTCCAATCCGAGATCAGCGGGATTGGTCAGCTTTTTCTCAGTCCTGCAGCTGCCACAGAGGTCTGATTATTTTCGTCCCTTTTTCTAAATACATCTTGTATAGATTTCTCTCAGGATAGACGGACCATTTCACCCAGTATTACAAAATGTGTTTCTGAACAGGATTACCAACCATGTCTTTAAGGTGCTGTTTTTTGAAAACACATTCACACACAAGCGGAAATGGAAGCAGGTGGATCATTCCCCATACACATGGAGTATGTCACAGTGTGAAGAGATTACATTGTAACCAGATATTACAGAAATAGTTCTAATCTTTATGCTGTTAAATCCTGGATTTGACAAAATGTGTTTGTATCCACTAGATCCAGCGCCATCTCAGTTGTCAAGATTCTCAGAGTGTTAAGAGTACTCCGGCCTCTGAGGGCTATCAACAGAGCCAAAGGACTCAAAGTATGAGATATCTGTAAATAGACTTTCAGATTTTTTCTTCTAATTGCTGAAACCCATTTTTCCATTGTAATTGCAATATCTTTTTCTTTTTAGCATGTGGTTCAGTGTGTGTTTGTTGCCATCAAGACCATTGGAAATATTGTACTGGTCACCATGCTGCTGGATTTCATGTTTGCCTGCATTGGAGTCCAACTCTTCAAAGTGAGAAGGGAAGGGGAACAAAATGTCCGTTGTCACTTTACTATATCAATATGACATTTACTTATGTTGCCTTCCCAGGGCACGTTTTATGCCTGCACTGATCCAGACAAGATGACTGAGGAAACCTGCAAGTAAGTTTTTTTGTGTGTTTCTTTGTTTTTCAATTTGTTTTACTAAACATTTAAGGGTTTATTTGCCATTTGTGCATAAACCAACAGTGCAGACACATTGGAATTCTTGTGCAGAGGCTCTCTCGTAGTCAACAGTTTAGGTAATAAGGAACTGAAATAAAAAGTATCAAATATAGAAACACAATATACAACGTTAGGAAAATAAGGCACTGTAGTAAGAAAAACATTGAAAAAAAAATAAAATAATACTATATGTATATAAAAGTGTTGTGTTTTTAGAGGAGTCCCATTTCAGATTATCTAAGGGGTGGGTGGGTCAGCTTTTTCCACTCAAATTTTCCTTTTGAATCTGGATGAGTTGCGAACCTAATAAATAAGAATACGCCCCTTTGTTTTTATCAAGTGTCACCCTTAAATCTCCTGACTAGATGTGTAATGGCTATTGAGGTCTTGTATAATGTTCCCTTAATTATGGCCAACGTTTACGCCCCCAATTATGATTATGAGTTCTTTATTTCTTCACTTTTTTACATCCATCTTCTGATCATTTGACTGTGTCCTTAACCCTTAAAGGTTTATCCTCCCAGGTGTACATTCAATATCTGTATGCATTATGCATATTCTCCTTCAGTTCAAGATTTTGCACAGTCTTCATCCATCAAAGGTCAGGCTTAAAACTGGTTGTAGCTCCATCTTTCCTGTTCTTTGTTCCCACTTTGTGGCTCAGAGGTTGGTATATAAAGTACCAGGAAGGAGCTCTTCATGAGATGGAAGTTCATCCGAGGGAATGGATCAACTCTGAACTAAACTTTGACAACATCCTCAATGGCATGCTGGCCCTCTTCACCATATCTACCTTTGAAGGATGGCCAAAGTGAGAAATGATCTGTTCTCTATCAGATATTTGATTGATTCATGAATTGCTATAAAAAAGTTTTAAATTTAGTAATCTGCTGTAGGAAGCATCTCATCATTCACTAGAGTGGAATATATGCATAATCAACATTTTAATATTTTGTGATATCATTAAGGTTTTGATTGAGATTTCATGTGATCTTTTTGTGTAACGTGTTGTCAGTGGGATTTTTTTTTTCATTTGCCTAGGATACTATATAAAGCCATTGACTCAAACTTGGAAGATAAAGGTCCTGTGTACAACAACCGAGTGGCCATATCCATCTTCTTTATCGTGTACCTTATCCTCATTGCCTTCTTCATGATGAATATATTTGTGGGCTTCGTCATCGTCACTTTCCAGGAGCAAGGAGAACAGGAGTATAAGAACTGTGAGCTGGACAAAAATCAGGTATGTTCATAGATAGATTATTTATTTGTCTTTGCAGAAAATTGTTCTGTGCCATTGACAGTGCGTCTGATACAATTAAAGAAAAAACAAAAATACACAATAAACAAGAATGGTAAAAAAGACGCATCATGTCTCGCATCAGGTTGAACAGAGTCGACGACTCTGTTCAACCTTCATCATCATTTTAAGAATTTTTAAGATTTAAGATCCGATTTATTGGTCATGCATACACACGAAATTTGTCCTCTGCTTTTAACCCATCCAGCTTGGCACCTGTTGACACACACATGCACAGGGTCACACACTCAGAGACAGATTCCAACCTGGATCGGTGGGCAGCCATTCACAGCGCCCGGGGAGCATGGGGGGTACGGTGCCTTGCTCAAGGGCACCTCAGCCGTGACAAGGAGGTGGACTGACACCCCTCCAGCTGTCAGTTCCACCAATTTTTGAGTGGCGAGAGTGGGAATCCAACCTACCAACCTTCTGGTTATTGGATGACTGACTCTAACCACTGAGCCACGGCCGCCAAATCAAATGTAATCCAAGTTTGTGCTCCCATCAGCGGCTGCTTGAAATGTTTCAAAGCTTTTTTTGGATGGACCATCATATTCTTAATGATTGTAGCCAGCTTCCAAAGAAGCTTTGCAGTTACAGTAAAACTAATGGCAGGCTGTGCATCACATTGCCATGGAAACCATGCACACAGCTGGTGACGCAGAATAGCCTGTATGTGTTTTTAGATTCAGTTTCAATTTACCAACAGGTGGGCTCGGCACTGATAGTTAGTCTGTATATCAGAGAATAATCAATCAATTTAAAGACTTTTTCTTGATTTCCTCTGAAATTTTACTCATTTCCATGTTAATATGTGACAGTGTCAGAGCTAAATGCACTTGCTGAGGGTGAAGTTAAACATCTACAGCTTTGCGCAGCTCGACACGAACAGCAGGCAGGTGTTAACTCACTACTTTGCACAGCTAACAGTTTTCTGACTGCATAATTCTCTTATTTTATTTGCTGCAACGTTGTTGCCATGTGACTTAAAATGGCCTTTTAATGGAAGCACATTCAGAAAGACAAAGAAAGATCAGAAGTACCATTTAAGTACCCGTTATCTCTGATTCAAGTTTTTAGGTTTGTTGAGCAGCAAAGACGAGGAAAAGCAGGCTGTGTGGAATGTTTGGCCAATGGAAAATTGCCTAAAATGCTTTCCCAGGCCACAATTTCAGTTTCACTAAAAAAAGATAAATACCCTGTACAGTGTAGCTCATACAGGCCAATAAGTCTTCTGTGCTGTGACTATAAAATTTTAACTAAAACGATTAGACCCTGTTATTCCTACCATTATTAATGAGGACCAAACAGGCTTCATTCCTGGACGGCAATCATTTTTTAATATGAGAAGATTATTATGGGTGCCAAATGCCAAAGGCATTAGGCAAACATCTTACTCCTGTGCCAGATTATTGTGAGAATGCATTAAGCATTCTCACTATTAAGTTCCTGTTTCTCTTTATTATTATTATTCCGTATTATTCCGTATTATTATTATTCTTCCGCCGTTTTTCGGCATTCAACTACTTCAGCATACTTTAAGCTATTTCAACAAATTTGGTATCAAAATGTTCAGCTCTTTCAGCTCTTGATGGGAATGTATTTTTGGTGTTTGTAACTTTTCAACTTTTTAAGATATTAAGCTTTTTGTTCAACTTTTTTCCCATTGAAACTAATGTTAAATCTTCAAATCCTTTCAAATCCTTTCAAATCCTTTCAAATCCTTCAAATCTTAACTAGTTCAGCATACTTTCAGCTAGAGACACCATTCAAATTTTAAAATGTTCATAAGACATTCAGCTATTACCAATTGTTTCATCTTTTAAAAATATTCAGCCAATTTTGAAATATGACAGTTTCAAAAATATGAAAATTAAGTTCTTCAAATCCTTATCTTCAAATCCTTTCAAATCCTTCAAATCCTTCAAATCTTTTCAAATCGTAACTGCTTCAGCATACTTTAACCTAGAGACACCATTCAAATTTTAAAATGTTCATAAGACATTCACCTGTTACCAATTGTTTCATCTTTTAAAAATATCCAGCCAATTTTGAAATATGACAGTTTAAAAAATATGAAAATGAAGTTCCTTCTTGGATTTTAGAGTGAGACATTCAGCAGTGCTGATAAGTTTCAACTTTTCAAACAAATTACTATAACTTTCATACAGTTTAACTGAGAGAAACAAATTATACCTTAAAATGTAGGAAAACTTGTCCTCTTTCAGCCAATGTAACTCCTAAAGAGGAGTTACATTGGCTGACATGGACAGATTTTGAACTATGAGCCTTTAAGCTTGAACAACTTCTCAAATTCTGAGGAAATCTGCCATTTTTGAATCAGCTTCAAGTGTTTCAAACTGCTTCGATTTAAATATAGTTGACTCCACAGATGTAAAACTACTTTGCTAAGTTCCTCTAAGCCTTCTGCTTCTAATGGTGTTAAAATTATTTTTCTAGCTGCTCAACTTTTCTCACAAGACGCGTTAGAAGACAGTCTGCGCCTCAGATTTGTCCCGCGGCTGCAGCAGCTGTGCTCTGTGTCTGTCTGTGTAGTCTTTAAGTAGGTTATATGCACTTCCGGTTTAACAGAACAATTGGCTTAATGGTAACACTAACAGCCTTTCGTGCGGGCGGCCTGGGTTCAATCCCCATCATGTCAGACCACACTTTTTAATTTTTTTTTTTTTTTAATTATTTAAGCATACTTTCAGCCATTTCAACTGTTTTTAGCTTAATTTTATCTTCAAATCCTTCAAATCCTTTCAAATCCTTCAAATTCTTCAAATCCTTCAAATCCTTCAGATCATTTCAAATCCTTTCAAATCCTTCAAATTCTTCAAATCCTTCAAATCCTTCAGATCATTTCAAATCCTTCAAATCTTAACTACTTTTGCATACTTTCAGCTAGAGACACCATTCAAATTTTAAAATGTTCAAATCTTTTAGCTTTTTAAGATTTTTCTTTATTAAGGTAATTCAGCTCATGCATTCTCACAGCTGTTTCGCAGGAACAGCTCTTTCTAGTTATTCTCCCGTTTCCGCCCTAAATTTCGGCGCGCTACTAGTCTGGCAGCGAATGTCCGACCGACATAAAAAGCGCACCGTTAGGTGCGCATTGATCGGGAATAGTGTGCAATGACTTTTCTCTCTCATTAGTCAAAAGGAATTCCCGCAAAATGGGAAAACGTCGGAAAATTTAAACAGGGAATCCTCATCTAAAAGTCAAAAACTGCCGATTTGGAACCTTAACGAGCTTGAAAAGGGCATTTTTAGAGGCCTTATAACTCAGCCATACAGCATCGTACAGACCTCATTCAAAGTTTGTAAGTGACACAAGACTCTCGGCTATAACCGAATAGAAGGGCTTGAATATATTCAATACGGCTTGGACACGACGGCAGTTTACGTTTGAGGATGCCAAAATGTCAGATCTGGCGTCTCTCACACTCAACCTCTCACTCTAAAAATCATTAATCACAGATTCGTCAAACAAAACTCTCTCATGTCTGAAATATCTGGCCGATCTGGACAAATTTTATAGCAAAACGTAGGTATTTTTGTCCTCTTTCACACAATGTCACACTCATTGACCTCTGCCACACACATTTATCACAAATTGCCTTTGAGCGCAAAGTTCCGTCCCTAAATCCCATTATAAATGCCTAAAATCCTAAAATCAGTGTTTAAATGTGATTTTAAAATTGCCATTTAAAAGGAGCCCGAGGGGGTAGCCGAATGAAAATCACACCGCTGGATTCGGCCGTCCCTTGTGGCGCTCACGGTACAAAAATGATACGGATTCGAGCTTTACTTTTCGAGCTGTGACCGTTTGTTCGAGAAAGTAGCCGGAAATCAAAAATGCTCCATTTTAAGCAGGGACAAGTCTGTGTCAGTTGGAGAAGCTGGCAGTTGGAGCCTGTGCCATGCTGACGAGCTGTCTCCTAGCAACAAGCTTAACAGCCTGCTCAGGGCTGAAACAGACTGCTTAGGAGGAAAAAGCCAAAATGGAGCACTTAAGCTTATTTAAAATGGCATAAAAACTGTTTTTTACACCAGACCTTGATACAAATGACATGGCTGTGAACAGCAGACATGTCTTAGGAATTTTGGGTCTCGCAGAGACCCAAAATTCAATGGAAAAATTGATTGAAAGGCACTTAACGAGCCAAAAATGCATTTAAAAATGCTAAAAACCCTGTTTTTTTACACCTGGACCTAAATACAAATGACATGGCTGTCTACAGCAGACATGTTTTAGGAATTTTGGGTCTCGCAGAGACCCAAAATTCAATGGAAAAAATTATTGAAAGGCACTTAATGAGCCAAAAATGCCAAAAAATGCCCTGTTTTGGAGGCCTCATAACTCAGTCATACAACATCACAGAGACCTCATTCAAAGTTTATATGGGACAGGAGACTCTAAACTTTAAAGGAATTGTTCCAGGCATATGCATCAGGATTAAAATTCATGGTTATAGGAGAGAAATAAAAGGCACTTTTGCCTAAATGCCAAAAACTGCCCTATTTTGGAGTAGCCATAACTCAGCCTTACGACATCGCAGAGACCTCATTCAAAGTTTATATGTGACAGGAGACTCTCGACTTTAACTAAACTAAAGGGTTTATCGATTGGACGGGCAGTAGATTGGCACCCATCAAAATTTCTTTAGGAATTTTCTAGTTTAATGTGTTATTTTCCCCCCATTCAACAGTACAACCTGAAGTTATTCTAAGCCTTGACGCTGAAAAGGCGTTTGATAGAATCGAATGGACCTATCTTTTCACAGCTTTAGAAAAATTTAGAGTGGGGCCCACCTTTTGTAAGTGGATCAAAGTCCTATATTCAACACCTATGGCTGCAGTCAGGACAAATGGCCTGATCTCAGAATATTTTTCGCTCCACAGAGGTACAAGACAGGGTTGCTGTCTGTCGCCCTTCCTGTTTGACATTGCGATCGAACCACTGCCGATTGCTATTAGATCAGATGACAGGATTAAGAGTATATCCAGGGGAGAAGCAAACCATAAAACTTTGCTTTATGCTGATGATCTGCTTTTGCAAATATCAGACCCAATTGAGAGCATGCCATACCTTCTCCACTGGCTCCAAAAATTCAGTAACATATCAGGGTACAAAATTAATTTGTCAAAATCTTTATTATTTCCTTTGAATAATCTGGCGAAACAGATCACTTATGAAAATTTGCCTTTTAAAATTGAAAATGACAAATTTACTTATTTGGGAATAGAAATAGCAGGTTCAATTAAAGCTATTTTTCAGTATAACTACAGGTCGATTTTGGACCGTACCAAAATTGATTTGGATAGGTGGTCGAAACTTCCACTCTCACTGGCAGGATGGATAAATGCAGTGAAGATGACTGTAATGCCCAGATGGAGAGAGTTAAATCTGATGGTGGTTTGGGTTTACCTAATTTTTTATTTTACTATTGGGCAGCTAATGTTGTCAAGCTGACATACTGGATCACCATGTTCGCAGATAAGGAGGGTCCGGTCTGGGCTGATATGGGCTACACTCCCAGTTTCCCCGATTTCAATCCTAACTGCCCCTCTCTCACTAAATATCAAAGCATCTGAACTGAACTCAAATTTGGTGGTCCAAAATTCGATTAACCCATTTAGGCCTAAAACGCCTGGAAAAGAATGCCTGTAAAACCTATGGGCGATTTCAGAAAGACCCCCTAAAACCTGAAGTTTTTCTGGAAATTCAGAAATTGTGTCTTTCTTTGGAAATTGAGTTTATTTACATACACCTTCACGAAAATAGAAAATGTAAAAAGTAAAGTGCAGGAACAGCACTATTTTCAATAAAAAAAACAGTAATAAAATAAAATAAAAAGTAAAGTGCAGGAACAGCACTATTTTCAATTAGAAAACAGTAATAAAATAAAATAAAATAAAATTTTATATTTAAATTATTTATTTATCTATTTATCTATTTATTTTATTGCCAGTCTCTTCGTACTGGCAGCACAAGGAGTCCCATGCCCATACACATTCCAATAAACGTTTTCATCTCCGGCACAGTTACGTGTGACCACCTTGCCATCTTTGCTCGAGCTGGAGTCTGAAGTACCTGGTCACTGTATCTATTCGTCTCGGAAACGAGATGTGCCCAAAGCTCCTCAGTAAAAATATGATTAACTGCCTGCAACGGTGTGGCATCTGCAGGTAAATCGACTTTCCCCCCTGGTGTGCGGTTGAATTCTCTCCGTCGATTACGGTGGTAATTGTCAGTCTTCCACTCACATTCAAACCCTTCAAAATCATCCTCGTCCTTATCGTCATCCTCAAACATATGTGCTAGCCATTAAGCTCGATCAATTGGGTCAGCACGTTCTTCAGCACCATCAAAGCTAAGAAACTCCTCAAAATCGCTCCCGTCTGAAATGTCTTCCCACTGAAAGTCCTCCATGCTTGTTCGATGTAACTTAACTTCAAAACAATGACACGAGGAACATGACAACACTCTCACATGTCTATTATAATGCATTTAATTGGCGCAGAGGTCAATAATTGGTGCAAAACAACCTTATACAGGAAAAAAGAAGTGTACGCTTTCCCGGCCGTAAAGGTAGAATAACGCAACAGCGCCCCGGGCTTTAAAGGTAGAAATGCGGCAACGCTTTCCAGGCCTCAATGGGTTAAGATATGCTGTCAGTTCAGAAAACATTTTAATTTGACAAATATATGTAACTTCTCTCCAATAATGTTTAATCATCTTTTTGCACCATCTCAAATAGATCAGGCATTTGCAGTTTGGCACAGAAGTGGCTTGGTCTACTTTCAAGATCTCTTCACCGATGATGGCTTTGCATCATTTGAATTTCTATGTGAAGATCATAATTTACCAAAGGCTTATAACTTCAGATATCTTCAGGTTCGGAGTTTTGCCAGGGTATCCATCTCCACCCTCTAAAGACTTACTGTATTCAGGCCTTAAAGGGATAATCCGGAGTAAAATGCACTTTAGATCAATTTACGGGATTGTGGCAGGTTTAGTGCCACCGTGGGTTCTCCCCAACACACACACGGACCACTCGTGGAAGTTTGACCTTTTATTTAAAGACACCCGGCTCACTCGCCGGCACGCAGGGGACGATCCCGTCTTTTCTGTGAGTTGCTTGGGCTCTCCTGTCTGCTGACGTCTCTCTCCAGGTCATCTCACCCTCCTTCCACCCCTCGCCCGGGCCAGCACGCTACTGATAAAGGGGAGAATGATTAGCCGACGATGTGCAGGTGTGCCCATCATCTCCCCTCCCACTGTCCTCTGAGCCCTTTCCACCTCCCCTCTGCACCCGATGCACCACGCCCCCCTCCACATGCCTCCACCGCCCGACTTAGGCCGGGGAGCCGTCCGGCCTAACCTACTCCCCCCCCCTTGTGGGAGCGGGAAAGGAAGTCGGCCACGACCATCTGCGTCCCCGGCCTATGGACCACCTGGAATTTAAAGGGCTGCAAAGCCAGATACCAGCGGGTGATCCGGGCATTCGTGTCCTTCATGCGGTGGAGCCACTGGAGGGGAGCATGGTCCGAACAGAGGGTGAATGGCCGCCCCAACAGGTAGTACCGCAGAGCATCGACCGCCCACCGGATGGCCAGGCACTCCTTCTCCACGGTGCTGTACCTGGCCTCCCTCTCGGACAGCTTCCGGCTGATGTACAGCACCGGGCGGTCGACACCCCGCACCTGCTGGGACAGAACGGCCCCCAGCCCTCTGTTCGATGCATCGGTCTGCAGGATAAACGGAAGGGAGAAGTTAGGAGTGTGGAGAAGAGGCTCCCCACAGAGGGTCTGTTTTACCCTCTCAAGCGACAACTGGCACCGCTCCGTCCACTGGACCGGATCTGAGGCACCCTTTCGGATGAGGTCGGTCAGGGGGCTGGTCAGCTCAGCGAAGTTGGGGATAAACCGCCGGTAGTAACCAGCCAGCCCCAAAAACCGCCTCACCTCCTTTTTCGTCTTGGGCCTCGGGCAGGCTGCAATTGCTGCTGTCTTGTCTACCTGAGGACGCACCTGCCCGCCGCCCAAGTGGTACCCCAGATACCATACCTCCCTCCGTCCAACTGCACACTTCTTCGGGTTGGCCGTGAGCCCCGCCTGCCTCAGGGACTCGAGCACCGCAGCCACCTGCCGCACATGCTCCGCCCAGCTGTTGCTGTGGATGATAACATCAACCAGGTAGGCGGCAGCATATGCGGCATGCGGCCGCAGCACCCGGTCCATGAGGCGTTGGAACGTGGCTGGGGCCCCGAACAACCCGAACGGAAGTGTAACAAACTGGTACAACCCGTACGGAGTGGAGAAGGCCGTTTTTTCCCTGGACTCTGGAGACAAGGGAATCTGCCAGTAGCCTTTGGTCAGATCCAGCGTCGTAAAAAATCGAGCTGTGCCAAGGCGATCCAGGAGCTCGTCGACCCGGGGCATGGGATAGGCGTCAAACAGTGACACATCATTCACCTTGCGATAGTCCACACAGAACCGGATAGACGCATCCTTCTTGACAACAAGAACAATGGGGCTACACCAGGCGCTGTTGGACTCCTCTATTACCCCCATTTCCAGCATAGCTTTCAATTCCGCCTGAACCACTTTTCTCTTGTGCTCAGGTAACCGATAGGGCCGTGAACGCCCGGGTGAGTCTCAACATGGTGTTGAATAAGGCTTGTGCGTCCTGGCAGGGGGGAGAACACATCAGCATACCGCTGTTGCAACTGGGCTATGTCTGCTCCCTGGGACGGTGAGAGGTGGCTTTCACAACGGAGCGAGGCTGGATTGGCCGATTTTGGTACCTCGGGCCCCAACTCATCCCTCTCTGCAATTGTCGTCACCAAGGAAACAGACTCCGCCTCCCTCCATGCCTTAAGGAGGTTGAGGTGGTAAATCTGAGTTGCACCTCCCCTGTCAGATCGCACAAGCTCATAATCAACATCACCCACTCGCCGTGTGACCACAAAGGGCCCTTGCCACTTGGCGAGTAATTTTGAGCTGGAAGTTGGGAGCAACACAAGCACTTTATCTCCCGGTGAAAATTGTCTCAGCCTCGATCCTCTGTTGTACAGCTGCTGCTGATGTTCCTGGGCCCGGAGCAAATTCTCACGTGATAATCGACCCAGTGTGTGGAGTTTTGCTCTCAGGTCCAGGACGTACTGAACTTCGTTTTTGCTGGGGCTTGGACCTTCCTTCCAGCTTTCTTTAACCAGGTCCAAAACCCCCCGTGGTTTCCTGCCAAACAGCAGTTCAAAGGGAGAAAATCCCGTGGAGGCCTGGGGAACCTCGCGCACTGCAAACAGCAGAGGATCTAGCCACCTGTTCCATTTACCACTATCCCCGTGCACAAACTTACAGATCATGGACTTCAAAGTTTTATTCAGGCGCTCGACGAGGCCATCCGTTTGCGGGTGGTACACGCTGGTCCGAACCGGCTTGATGCCCAATAATCCGTAAAGTTCCCTCAGTGTTCGTGACATAAACTGGGTGCCCTGGTCAGTCAGGATCTCTTTCGGGATCCCGACTCGGGAGATAACCTGAAACAGCGCTTGCGCCACACTCTTTGCAGATATGCTGCACAGTGGCACTGCCTCTGGATATCGTGTTGCATAATCCACCAGGACTAACACAAAACGATATCCACGTGTGCTCCGGTGAAATGGCCCGATGAGGTCCATCCCGATCCATTCAAACGGGACCTCCATCAGTGGTAGCGGGCGCAACGGCGCTCTCGGGACAGCCGGCTGATTAACCAACTGGCATTCCGCGCAGGACGCACACCAGCGGCGCACGTCTGCTCTAATGCCAGGCCAATAGAATCGGGCCATTACACGGTTCAGTGTTTTTTCGTACCCCATATGCCCAGCCATCGGGTTGTAGTGAGCCGCCTGGAAAACCATTTCCCGGCGGCTTTTCGGTACCAGCAACTGGGTAACTGTCTCCTCAGTCTGAGTGTCACGACTCACTCGGTACAACCTGTCCTTCTGTAATGAGAAGTGTGGATATGTTAACGCTGCATCAGGGCGCACCATATGACCATCAATTCGTATCACTTGGTCAAAGGCAAAGCGTAGAGTATCATCACGAGACTGTTCGAGTGGAAAATCTTCCATGGAGTCAAAACCGGGAGCTCCCCCTCCCCGTCATCAGTGTCGGACAACCTCGCGTCACCGCTGAGCACAGCGCACATATCCCAACTCTCTGTCAGTCGTGAGCGCACCCCCACACACTGTCCCACCAGTTTATCAAACCCCGGCCAATCAGTACCCAAAATAAGAGGGTGCGCCAGGCGGGAGCTAACCGCAGCCTTTACACTATGCTTTTTCCCCTTATGTCGAATTTCCACTGACGCAACAGGGTATCTGTGAATATCCCCATGCACACACTTAATATCCACCCAGCTCGCCTCTATCAAAGCCCCGGGCCGAATCAGACTCTGGTGTAGCATGGACTGCATGCAGCCCGAGTCCACCATCGCCTGATGTGTACCCCCCTGGATCCTTACCGGAACGCTGTACGTCCCTCCTGGACCGGCGGAGGGTGCCGGAGAGCCGACAACCCAGATCACCTGGCCGACCTCCATGAGGGGGCACTCCCGGCGGAAGTGTCCGGGCCGTCCACACCTCCAGCAGTCCTGCACTGTCGCTTGAGGGACCGTCTGTGGGCTGAGGACCGTGTCCGCAGCGCGCTGGCCCTGTGGCAGGAGGAAAAGAGAAGACTGGTTAGCCCGGGGAAGCGGGGTGGGTCGGGGGGCTGAGTTGACTGGAGGTCCGGGTGCCTGAGGAGGTCTCCTGCGGGATGCCGGTGTGGGACGGCCACCAGGCGCTGGCCGAACCTCCGGCGCTCGGTCCTGTGAGTGGACGGCCAGGTGGTCCTCTGCTAGGGTGATGGCCGTTGCCAGGTCCTCCGGGCGATGGCACCGCACCCAGGCGGAGGTGCCGCTCGGGAGCCCCTCCATGAACTGCTCCACCACCAGTGTCTCCAGCATCCGTTCTTCTCCCGCCGACCCCCCAGGCTGCAGCCACCTGGTTGCTGCATCCTTCAGCTGCTGCACGTACACGAAGGGTCGGTCGTTCAGCTCCATTCTTGTCCCCCGGAACCTCCGCCGATGGTCCTCTTTGGAGCAGGCAGAGCGCCGCCGTCTGCGCCTCTCCTAACAGCAGTGGCAGTAAGCGCACCGCCCACTCCGCCGCGGGCCAGCCACACGCCGTCGCCTCAAACATTTCGAGAAATGATTGTGGGTCATCTCCCGTTGTCATCTTATGTATCGTCATCCCTGCCAGTGAGGGTCCCGATGCGCCTGTGCCTGCGCCTGCCTCCGCCTGTGACAGCATGGCCTCCAGCAGCCGTGTTTGTTTTTCTGCTTGCGTATGCAGAGCCGCCAGATGCTGTCTGTTTGTGGCGGACTGGTCGTGGCTCATCTTAGCCACCTCTCTTAGCATTTCTGCCAAGGTGTTCACCGTCTGGTGTGGATCCGTCATCCTGTGTGTTGGGTCCCCGTTCAGGCGCCAGTTGTGGCAGGTTTAGTGCCACCGTGGGTTCTCCCCAACACACACACGGACCACTCGTGGAAGTTTGACCTTTTATTTAAAGACACCCGGCTCACTCGCCGGCACGCAGGGGACGATCCTGTCTTTTCTGTGAGTTGCTTGGGCTCTCCTGTCTGCTGACGTCTCTCTCCAGGTCATCTCACCCTCCTTCCACCCCTCGCCCGGGCCAGCACGCTACTGATAAAGGGGAGAATGATTAGCCGACGATGTGCAGGTGTGTCCATCATCTCCCCTCCCACTGTCCTCTGAGCCCTTTCCACCTCCCCTCTGCACCCGATGCACCACGCCCCCCTCCACAGGGATGTTGGGAGTACATACGTTGAGTTGACATCAAAATCATGTCATTCGGATGTGTTTTGAGAATTTCGATTTGACCGTTTGTAGCCAAAAGTCGTTAGCCTGGAAGTCAGAGGGGCATATCATGTCACCGCTACAAAACGCTATTTTTATACCTCTTCTACAGCTCCAAACAACATAACACTTACGTGGTAGTGAGTAGAGGGTCCCTAAAGCCAAACCGAAGTGTCCCGAGGTCTTCATGTGGTCGAATATAGAGTCCAGAATGAATTTAATCAAGCCAGTACCTTTCCGGAAATGTTGCTGCTGCAGCTGCTGCTACAGACCGTGGTGAAGTTGGTTTGATATTGGTTTGAAAAAAAAGACTCCTTATTTCCTTATTGTGAATATCTGTCGAATATCCAATATCAAACCAACTTCACCACGTCTTAAGCGACAGCTGCAGCAGCAACATTTCCGGAAAGGTACTGGCTTGATTAAACTAACCCTTTGATAGCTATCTTTGGTGTGGTTAGTGACAAGCTAGAGTTGTCCCGCCTCCACAAAAATGCGATTGCCTTTGCATCGTTGCATGCCCGTTGTCTGATACTATTGAACTGGAAGGGGAAGAACCCTCCTGCCTATGTTCATTGGATTAGAGAGGTGATGTTGGGATTGGCTCTGGAAAACATTAGGTATACAGTACACGGGTTAGAGGACAAATATGACAGAACCTGGTCACAGTTCATAACTCATATCAAGAGCCTGCCTTGTGCCTGACTCCTTGTTTTTATTCATTAATGTATTTCTGTCAGAACCACTCTCGTCAAAACGAGACGAGAAACAGAGATGAATTTCAGAAGCTTATTCTGAATGCATACAATTTGTGTTTGGCGGTATGGCTCTGTTCGGAGGAAGTTCCTGACTTTTCCATGAGCTCCATGGAAGCCAGTAAGGGAACAGCAGCATTCTCAGGTGGAGTGCCTTCCATTTGCTGTAAAGGCAACAAACCCCCTAGAACAGAGCAAGCAACAATGAACAACAGTATGACAGTGTTGGCAATGAAAAATCGGTGGAGCAGGGGAGGTGGTGGGTGCAAGCAGAAAGCAAAAAAAAGCAGTGACAGCAAACCAAGTTTAAATGAAGTGCCCCAAATGCCAGCATCCAATTGCGAGCAGCAGCTGGTTGTGGAGCCATAGGGGTTGGGTCGGCGTCAGCCAATAGGCAAGGGCGCGTTGACTACGTGGTCTGCCAGAACTAACGCGGTGCTCCATTTCTGTCAGAACCACTCTTGTCAAAACGAGACGAGAAACAGAGATGAATTTCAGAAGCTTATTCTGAATGCATACAATTTGTGTTTGGCGGTATGGCTCTGTTCGGAGGAAGTTCCTGACTTTTCCATGAGCTCCATGGAAGCCAGACAGGGAACAGCAGCATCCTCAGGTGGAGTGCCTTCCATTTGCTGTAAAGGCAACAAACCCCCCAACAGACCATACCGGAACGCAGCCAGCCAATTGCGACAGCGCTTTGCGGCAGGGCAAAGCAGAGCAAGATCCAAGCAAAGCAGCAAGATCCAAGCAGAGCAGAGCAAGATCCAAGCAAGCAGAACAGGATCCAAGCAAGCAGAGCAACATCCAAGCAGAGCAGAGCAACATCCAAGCAAAGCAGAGCAAGATCCGATCCAAGACAGCAAAACGAGAGCCAAGCAAAGCCGAACAAGATCCAAGCAAAGCAGAGCAACATCCAAACATAGCAGAGCAAGATCCGATCCAAGAACAGCAAAACGAGATCCAAGCAAAGCAGAGCAACATCCAAGCCGAGCAGAGCAACATCCAAGCAAAGCAGAGCAAGATCCGATCCAAGAACAGCAAAACGAGATCCAAGCAAAGCAGAGCAACATCCAAGCCGAGCAGAGCAACATCCAAGCAAAGCAGAGCAAGATCCGATCCAAGAACAGCAAAACGAGATCCAAGCAAAGCAGAGCAACATCCAAGCAAAGCAAAACATCCAAGCAAAGCAAAGCAACATCCAAGCAAGCAGAGCCTTAACACACTTCACCTGACCACCTAGGAAGTTAAAGTCACCGTGAGCTTGCATATTTGCTATCCACACAATTAAAAGCCATGAAGCATAACACAAATGACCTCTGTCATTGCTGTTCGTGCCATCAATTCCGGGAGCGGTTTTAATGATTTGACTTCATCCCAAATTTATTTTCGATCTTAATCAGCATCTTTCATGCAAAGTTAAGCCCTACCAGTGGCTCTTGTTTTATTTAAACAGAGGCACAGCTGCACGATAAAACAATATATATATATATATATTTTTTTTTACACTCCAGTAGGCAGCTATTCTAAGTGGAAAAAATCTTTCAATGACCCATTGAAAACTACCTTCCCAACAGCACAAACTCCAGCTAGCTGAAACATCAGCTTATAGCAGGTTTAAGTAAAAATAATACTGAAAATCTAGCTGTGCAAGATGACACGTAGCATGGCAACTTGGCATCAACAGGGCATCACAATGGCTTGAGTAAGCAGAGAAACAGGATGCCATTTATTTTCAAACTTCCAAGAAGACCAGCAGCCTCCAAAATGACACAAAATGAGAAGAGGCAAGTGCTTCCTAACACGAGCACATCGCATGCATAAGTCGTATACAAATAGCCAGAAAGCAACACTCAGTATTTGCAAGCAAGAAACTAAAGGGAAGAAAGAAAAGCCTCCAGTGTTTCCTGCAACATATGTTTTCTCAGAGGTTCATCCTGCACCAGTACTTAACTGGACAGTTTGCTCTTTTATCAGTTCACAGCTGAAATCAGCTTTTACAGGCTGCTTCTCAACAGAAGGAAAAAGGACAACGCTCCTCCTGAAGGGATTAGTTGTGACATCAACCGTGGGGACGATGGTTGAAATGTTTTGATGTCATGCAAATTAGCATGCCATTTGCTGTGCAAGAGCCAATCACAAACAGGCTGGTGTTACACGAAGTGGCCGGACGCTTGTACACAAAGCATCCCAACATATGCTGTAGAACTGGCTACAGATGTCAGATCCTTTAAATCATCGAGTGCATCACTGATCTCAAGTGCCATCTTGTGTTTATGCTCAAGCCTTTAAACACAAAAACTGTTGGACGCATTGTGCTTGAAATTGTCCCCTAAATGGCCCCAAAGAAACGAGTGAGGATGGCAGGGATTGTTTGGACGGGAAGCACAAAGCCAAGTTGGCCAGTACGTATGATTCTCTTAGTATACGAGCATCGCAGCTCACACAGCAGTGCTCAGGAGAGCAGTATGTATCCTTATGATATGGTGTTATTTGTAGCTTAGAGGACTGCTTAATAGAGCATAAGACTAGCTCTCTTATTGTCAGTTATAGAGCGTTAAATAAAGGATTCCCGTTAGAGGCAATAGCTGTGTATTACTGGACAAGTCTCTTTAAATCGCTCTATATGAGCGTCTGTAGAGACCTCCACTGTTTAAAATTTTAATTCCCAGAGCTCATTTACCAGTTGAATAAATATTCAAAGGTAGTTCAGTCAGCCAAGTACACTTAGGCTCCATTGTTTAATGATAGCCTAGCTAATCAGCCTCTTACTGTTGCTTTTGTTAATCAAAAATGCAGCTAAGTAAGTGAAGTTCACTGTAGGTCTCTGGAGGTTGTTATACGACGAAGTGCATTTCTATATCAAACAGGGTAGCATCCTGACGTTCTCTCTTCAGGATCAAACCGTTTCAGGGCCTATCAACGATGAGCCGAATTAATACAAGCAGAACATACATGAGCAATAATAATCACAGTGGATCTACATGATGAGATCAATTCGACCACAGCCACAGTTGGGCTTCATTCACAAAATGCTTGTATTCATCCATTGAGCATGGGAGTCCTTTCATGACACCGTGGTCATTTTAGCAGCAGAACAGCTCTGACTTTAGCATTCTCCATGCACAGAATTGATTCTCCCTCCACCGAGTTCACAGTGAAACCCTGAAAACTTGTCAATGAATCTCTGATTTTATTATAAAAAGCACTCACTTCACTTTACCTGGCAGCTTTGCATTCAATACGGTGGGAAAAAATAAAAATAAAATAGACTTGTTTGCTGGTGGATAAACGAGCAATGCTGTAGCTAGCAACTGAGAGGAGGAACTAGTCCAAACAATGTTTCCAACATTGACCGAGGAAAGGCAATAATTGTTAATCCTCTGACTCACATCACCTCCCACTGTATCCACAGGCACAAGCACTCACACCCGACACGTGGCGCCGCACCCATCAGACTGTAATGCATACAATACCAATCAACAGCGTGTAGCGCCAGAGGCGCGCGCTCCACCTTAGAGCATCACCGCGAGGATCCATGGACCAATAGTCACGCAAAATCATGTGAATCGGTGTAAAATAAGCCACGTGTCTAACCGCGGCAAGCCCTGCCACGTACAGGAGCCCGCCGCGGCCTACCTTGACTGGATGTCCTCCACGCGTCCATCTCAGCCGAATCTCCGACTACGCCGGCAGCGGGGATCCATGCCGGACGACAGGGTAAGCAGCACAATAATAATACTAGCATCGGCGCGTATGCTAATCGGAGCTACGTCTTGTAAGCAGAAGCAAAACTTTTTGCCCCTACGCGGGGAGCTGCTGTGGAAGGCTGCAAGCAGAAAGCAAAAAAAAGCAGTGACAGCAAACCAAGTTTAAATGAAGTGCCCCAAATGCCAGCATCCAATTGCGAGCAGGAGCTGATTACCCATTGAGCGCAGCTGGTTGTGGAGCCATAGGGGTTGGGTCGGCGTCAGCCAATAGGCAAGGGCGCGTTGACTACGTGGTCTGCCAGAACTAACGCGATGCTCCATTTATTTTTCTTCCTTTCTCTTTGACTGCCGTCCTAGTCTTCTCGATGCTCATATTCTCACTGTTGGGACTTTTGTCTTTTTTCTTATGCCAGAGGTCCAGAATGTTGGTGTTATGACCATAATGATCAACATGGATTGGTTTGAGTCTTTTCTGTCTATGTCTGTTTTTGTGTATATTTGTTTTCTTCTTTTGGTGCTCTGTTTGCACGTTTGATACGTGAGTGTTTTTGTGGATGTGTTTGTGGTGAAGCCACCTGGATGGGGTGGGGGGTGGGGCGGGTTCACAACTTTTGTAAGAAATGCTTAACTAATGATATCAATGTTTTCAATATGGAAAAATGATAAATAAAGTTGTAAAAAAAAACAAAAAAACACAGGTGCTAATATCGACCCTTGGGGTACACCAAAGTTCAGAGGAGATATACAGGAGGAGTACTGTCCAAGATTTACAGCAAAACTCCTATTAGAGAGACAGGACCGAAACCAATTGAGTGCTGTACCTTTAATGCCAACAAGTGTCTCCAGGCGGATCAGAAGGATACTGTGATCCACACGTCAACAGTTAAAAGAAGGTCATTAAAAACTTTTAAAAAGGCTGCTTCAGTGCTGTGACGCAATTTAAAACCAGACTGAAACTTTTCACCAATTTCATTTAGATCTATATAAGTCTGCAGTTGGATATAAGCAACTTTCTCTAAGACTTTAGACACAAACGGCAGTTTAGAAATAGGTCTAAAGTTAGACAGCACATTTGCATTAAGGTTGCTCTTTTTGATGAGCGGATGGACCATGGCATGATTTAGAGCAGTAGGAAAACAGCCAGACATCAGAGAAGCATTCACCATTTGTACAATGCAGGGACTAATACAATCTTAAACATCTATAAACAAACGACTAGGAATAATGTCTGATGGGCACGAAGAAGGCTTTAACTGTTTAACAATTTTAGTCAGTTCACTTAGAGACACGGGCTCAAAACATTCAAAGGCATTGCGTGCAAACCATGAAAGGAAAACAAAATACAGAGCAGGAAAAGTGGTCATTGACAACAGGGGGAAAAAAGCCATAAAATGGTCTCATGTGCTGCACACACATGGTTTCACGTACACATACATTGCTTGAGTTGTAAAAATGATGCTCGTTAGAAGGGTAATAAAACCCTTGTGAGGCTTCAATTGTGAGGATGTTACTTCAGCTCCTGTCTAAATCCACATTCAGAATGCTCCACGCTGTTATTAAAAGCAGATTTAGAAACTTTTGGTGTGTGTCCCTTGTTACTTACAAGAACCTAGAAGGGGATACACATTATCTTTCATCAACTCAATCATACTCCATTCATCAAGTTATTGGGTAACACCATTAAACACAAGCTAATTATCATGAAAACGGAAGAAATGGTTGAGGAGGGAGTCAAAGGTGGGTGCAAATTTAACTGGTGCAAATGAACAACGTATTTCAAAATAAAAGAAAGCGGCCAAAAGCTGTAAACCAACTTTAAACCATGGGTACTTCCAGGGAACTTTTTACTACCACATTTAAGAGATCCTTGTGGAAAATGATCACATTTGTACACTGTTGTTTTGTTAATGCTTCCAGCGTCAGTGCGTGCAGTATGCTCTTAAGGCCCGGCCACTGAGATGTTACATTCCCAAGAACCCCTACCAGTATCAAGTGTGGTACATCGTCACCTCCTGCTATTTTGAGTACCTCATGTTCCTTCTCATCATGCTCAACACCATGTGTCTTGGAATGCAGGTATGTGTACAGATTGCACAAGAATGTTTCACAGCAGCCTTCTGTTAAATGTTAAATTATCTGGAAGGATTGTACTCCTAAATGAGACCCATCAATAGTCACTTCTTGTTAATAAGTCAACTGAAACCCTTGATGATGCAGTTCATTGGGACACAAACTTTCAAACAGCAGCCTGGTGATAGTAGCCTGCCGTTCGTGTCCCATTTCTTATTGGTGCAGCTAATCTGTAACTATTTACCTCACAGCACTGCAACCAGTCGGATCATGTAACTCACCTGTCCGACATGCTGAATGTAATCTTCACTGTACTCTTCACTGTGGAGATGATCTTGAAACTCATGGCCTTCAAAGCTAAGGTTAGTCAAAGTTCAATAGCACTACCACACATTTCATTAAGTCATATTTTTTATATTTGTCACGTTTGTTTGGTTAGCAAGTTTAGAGAAGAGCGGTTATATGCACAGTCCTGATCCAGCCCTCATTTCTTCCTGTTTCCTTCCAAGCTGCCAGACTTTCTTGTAATCTTTGAAGTGGTCTTGAGCAATAGTTTTCCAGGCTTTTTAAAGGTCTTTCAAAGTTTTTACCTGGACATTGGCTGCTTTTTCGCTCATTTTCAGTACAGTCCTCACCTGACCGTTTTCAGAGAAACTGAAAACTTGGCATATCTCAGCATGGTGATGTCCTTAAAACATTTGAGGAAACTGGACGACAAAAGAAGAAGTGTCAGGCCGTAAACACTATCTACAAACACTATCTACAAACACTATCTACAGCAAATGAACAGGATCTGAAAGGGATGTCCTTAAGAAAGAGGAAAAAATCCAGCAAAGACCTGAGAGATGCATCTGGACCTTCAATTAATTAATATCAGATTTATTGGTCATGCATACATACGGAATTTGTCCTCCACTTTTAACCCATCCAGGTTGGCATCTGTTGAGACACACACACACACACACACACACACACACACACACACACACACACACACACACACACCAAACTGGAGCAGTGGGCAGCCATTCACAGCCTGGTAAGCCATGGTGCCTTGCTCAAGGGCACCTTGGCCGTGACAAGGAGGTGGACTGACACCTGTCAGTTCCACCAATCTTTTTGAGTGGTGAGAGTGGGAATCAAACCTGCCAACCTATCGGTTATTGGACGACCGACTTTAACCACTGAGCCACGGCCGCCCCGATCCATCTGCTGTTGGCCCAAGCCTCATCAGAAATGGGCTCCATGGAAGGGTTCTTAAGGAAGGGAAACAGGGAGAAAAGGCTGAGCTGTGCCAAAGGACACAAGAAGTGGGCTGAAAATCAGTGGCAGCAGGTCTGATGGAAGGATGAATCCTCCACAGAGCCCGGAGCTCAACATTACTGAAGCAGTGTGGGATCATGTTGGCAGAGAACGGAACAAAAGGCAGCCCACATCCAGAGAAGAGCTTTGGGATGTCCTTCAAGAAGCCTGGAGAACTCCTTGGTGACAGTCCAGTTTTGTTAATGTTAATGTGAATGACTTAAATAGACCAATAGATGTTTCAATTAGAGGTGAAAGTTATCACATGCTCAGTGCATGGAACAGTCAGTAATCATTGCCCTCCACCTCAGTCAGATGGGAATTATTTGCTCCTTCAAGCTGCCATGTTGAATTGAGAATAGAACCAGCAAGTGCACACACTACTCACAAGCTTAACAACACTGCTGCCTTTTCACTTTCCATCAATGAAATAACTGCTGCAGGTGATAAATATTCCTCAAAACAGCAGAAATGTTGTATTTAGCAGTGAAGAGCTCAGCTTGTACATGTGATTCCCTCAGTAAGTTAACTTTGAAAAGTTTGCCAAACCACCATGGCATCAGCAAACCTCAGTGTCTTGTCTGGTCATTGAAAGTAGCCCTGTAAGCAATTGGAATACAGTACGACTTGCAATTGGATCCTGAGGAAATCAATTGTACTGTGCAAAACTGAATACATGTCAACACTGGCCTTAGAAGCGGCCGTGGCTCAGTGGTTAGAGTCGGTCGTCCAATAACCGGAAGGTTGGTGGTTTGATTCCCACTCTCGCCACTCAAAAAAGACTGGTGGAACTGATAGCACCTCCTTGTCACGGCTGAGGTGCCCTTGAGCAAGGCACCGTACCCCCATGCTCCCCGGACACTGAATGGCTGCCCACCGCTCCAGGTTGGCATCTGTCTCTGTGAGTGTGTGACCCTGTGCATGTGTGTGTCAGCAGGTGCCAACCTGGATGGGTTAAAAGCGGAGGACAAATTTCGTGTGTATGCATGACCAACAAATGGGATCATAATCTTAATAGGAGAACACCAGAGAAGAAAAGAAAAATACAAAAAAAATGACACAGGCAGCAAGACAGAGATGAATAAAGCAGACAGAAAATGGGAAAAAGTCCTCTTTGTCCAGTCCAGGAGTGGGCTTTAGTCACATGACTTCACTGATTATTAATTAAGATCAATTAAAATATTCACTGTTGTTAATTAAAATCACCAAAATTTGTCAACTCAACCTGAAGTTAAAAAAAGAGCAGGACCTCACTGAGACATTACAACAAGTTAAAAGATTTCAGTTTGATGAATAAGCACCAACAGCCAATCCTGGGTGAGCCTGTCAGTACAGTGCTTATAGCAAACAATAAAACAAAGTTAATAGTAATACTAAAGGCAGAAAAGGCAATGGTGTAGAATGAGGTGAAGTTAAGCATCACTGGGTTTATGGAAGGAGGCAACTGGGTATGACACACATAAACCACGCCTCTCTGTTGCCATGGTTTCACCAGTTTATTTACCAGCTCTTCTGCACATGGTGGGTTGTGGTTTTTATCTGCCGTCATTCACTCGGGGTTCTGTTTATAATGTGGGGAATGATCACTGGGTCCAACAGTAAAGTTCAGCTCGCTGATTGGAGGACGTGTAGGATTTCCCAAGATGCCTTTGTACCTGCTGATTTTGGCCTGTGCTCTTATTTTCTTCTTATTGGTAGGGTTAGGGGTCATTTCACTGTCTCCAAGGCAACTTCTATACTTTCAAGCTGCCATTGTTTTATATGAATGACTTGAAACTAAATTACAGTTCCTCTGATCTGGCTTGGATCAAACTATTTCTTGATCATCATATTGCAGGGCATAATGCTTTAAACTAGTTTTTAATTGTACAATTTTTCAATAACTGACTAATGTTAGCACAAGACATTTGTTTTATGTTATCATCCATAGATCTGTCTGATTATGGAGTGGAGATAATACGTACACAGTGACTGTATGCATGCACACAAGCCTCATGGACAGTAAGAACTCAACATACATATCCATCCATCTTGTTTGATTAAAGGGTTACTTTGGAGACCCCTGGAACGTCTTTGACTTCGTCATCGTCATTGGAAGTGTTGTAGATGTGACGCTGAGTGAAATTGATGTGAGTATTGCCACATGTATACAAACACACACCACACACACACCACACACACACACCATTAAACAGAAACAAACTGAACACACACTCCCCTAACACTATTCAAAAGCACTTCGTTGATGTGCACCCAAACACACTAATTGTGGTCTGTGGTGAATTGAATTCTAAATACTTTTGTCATTTTCAGTTTGAAATGAAAAACTTAGCTTGGTCCATTATATTATGTCCTGAAATTGCAGAGCAACCCACATTGTTGGTATGTTGCCATATTCCATATATAATCATATGGCTGATTATTCACAGCACATAATCTAAACTTATCAGAATAGTCCAACATTTTATACCTAAATATTAGATACAGTGCAGATACAGTTTAGATCAGTAGGGGGCAAAGTGGTAACATGTTGTGGGATTTAACCAGGACTTCAATGTCAACTATGTAGAAATTCAACTGCAGCTATCAACAGAATTTAAAATGAAATTATAGCTGTGATGTGAGATATACATGGCAGAGAAAATTCCTGAGCCACGGCCATCAGAAGACTGTAATGACACATTGATCTTAAGGAATCCTAAATCAATGTTCCTCACAGCAGTGGAGGAAAAGTGGAGAAGTGTGAAGTGGAGTATTTCTTAATCTGGTGATTTGATATTATCAATCACAACATATTAATCAGAAAATTGGAAAGGTATGGGATCAGAGGAATAGTTTTGCACTGGGTGGAAAGTTATTTAAGGAACAAGAGTCAATTTGTGGAGATGGGAGAATCATGCTCAGGCAACCCAGTCTCACAGCAAACTGTGTAATAGCTACGTTGGTCCACAAGGGCAAACGTACAGTTTGGTTTAAACTTCATCCTTCATTCTCTCTGCATATTTGGCTTTGCATCCTTGACATCTCTTTTTTGGCCAGTCTGATTTCGGGGTCTTATTCCAGGCATTTTGGAAAACTCAATCAACTCCAGCATGCAAACAATCTTCCTGTTGCCATAGAAATTGATAGTGCTTTGAATTACCAATAGAAGCCATTTAAACAGCACAATTCAATTCAGTTTTATCAATATAGTCTCAAATCACAACAAACTTCATCTCAAGGCACTTTTCAAAGGCCAATTCAAACAAAGTAGCCAAGCAAAGGAAAGCGACATCCTGAAACTTCTCAATAAGCAGAGAAAGGCACAGTTTGTGCTCCCACTGTAGAAAAAAACACCAACCTCCCAAAACTGTAAGCCATCTGGATAGTATCCTGACACATTATCCGCTTTGGAACGAGTCGTCTTTCTTTTTTGACTACCTTTCTAACAAAATATAGGGCGAACAGGAAAGGAAGAATTCAGAATTCCTCCGGTGAACTTTTCCCTGTCAGTGTGCGACATGTTTACACATATGTACACAGACACACACATGCATAATCACACTCACGTCCCCTTAAATAATAGTACACACACCACATCAATACAACATGAAATAAAGTCTTATGTCTCTAATCTTCTGCTGTCTTGTTTTATTCATTCATCCTTTACATTATTATTCATGTTTTTCTGTTCTTTGTGCATGAGCCCTACATCTGCATTATTAATGTAATATCCATCATCGTCATTGTCACTTGTCAAAGTGTCATTTGGCAAATCACTAAATCTGCATTGCCTTTGAAATGCTCATCAGTATATGATTGTGAACATGTAAGTATATAACAAAGAAGCGCTGTGGGAGCTGAGGTTTTGTGTGAATGAGAAACATTGAATGAAGTGCTATTTTGGAGGTTAAGAGGTACTGTGTCATTATAGACCATTTGTTTCACTCTCTCTTCTGATATGACTGATGGGTTTGTGTTTCCCTCCCACAGGCTGCTCTGGCTTCCTCTGGTGGACTTTACTGTCTCCATGGCTGCACTGTAACTATCGTCTTCCTGCAGTTTTGCATGATATTTCTGACATTTTGGCTGAACAAGACTTTGTATGAAAGAAGGTGTTTACAATCGGAGACTCTTTCTGAGAAAGGCATGATGACGCCAAGAAGATCAGGAAATCAGTTTTCCTAAATAAGGTTGTACTCATTTCTTTCTTTTGCACCAGCTGGTCTCCTCTCTCCTCTGCCTTCCTGCCTGTGATTCAGACTCCAAGGAGGCTGTCTCAGTTTGTCAAAAGAGGAGAGAGGGGGAAGTGGCTTGCTGAAGAAGTTCTGAATATACGGTAAAGGCAAACATGTATACCAGTTCTAGATGCAAACCTTTTCTACATATTAACACATTCAGACTGAGAAACAACTCTGTGTAGTATTGCTAGTTTGACAAAGTGTTGAGTCAAACCAGTTCTAATGAAATATTTTCAATATCACTGTCTCCACTTGTGATTGGCAAGCCGGATGAGAGGATTCAGACATTAACAACAATTGTAAAGAAAAAGACCTTTATGAAATCAATTTTTATTTTTGGCCATGCTAATAGTGTTAAAGGGTTCCTAGATCAGTTTCATAATCTGCAAAGAGTGCTGTAGTTGATGCCCTGAGATGACTTATTGTTGTCAACTGGCACTGAATGGAGTCTTGTAAGAAAGACAAAAGTTTTGCAGACACTTCTTTTATGCAAAGGTTTTCTGTGTGTGAGAACTAAATACCCCCCTAATTCTACAGCTTGTAACGTTTTTTTACCTTTCGCAGCAATAACTTGAAGTAATCTTTTTTTTGTATGACATTAGTCTCACACATCAATAAATTACTTCAGTTTAACAATGTGATGTTTGTGGGCATTCAAATCATGTGCAGCTCTCTTAAGGATTCCACGAGCTCTTTAGCAGATGGCCTCACATTTGACTTTAGAATTCTTTCGTATACAGTCGGGGGTTCATGGTGGACTCAATGACTGCAAGATGCCCAGGTTCTGTGGCTGTAAAATAAGCCCAAATCATCAGCCCTCCACCACCACCAATTTAAATCAATTCAATTCTGTTCAGTTTAATTCAATACTTAATTTGTCATCATAGGAGCAAGAAGGCAAAAAGATCCAAACACAGAACAAATGAGAAAGGTGGAGATGGTTATAAGTTGCTTTATTTAAACTGAACAGAAGGTGCTACTGAAGGGCCAAGGCAGGCACTTGGTCATGGACTGGAGAGGCTGGTGCAGGATCAGGAATTGGATAAACCAGCAATGGAACAGGGGATGGCAAGTCAGTCTCTGGGTCAGGAGTTGGCAAAGACAGTAACCGGAAGAGCGCCCTCACGGGCCCTTGAGAGACAGTAACTGGAGGGGTAATGTTTTCAGACTCTAGTGTAGTCCTGGGTACAGGTGTGAACCACAGTGGGGTCCTGGGCCACAGGAATGGGTTGCAGCAGGGACTTGGGTGCCGGTGTGGGCCACAGCTGAGTCCTGGCTGCAGGCTGAGGCTCTGGACTGGATATTACAATGATTAATGAACACATTTTGAAAATAAATAAATAAATAAAAACACAGAGTTGAAGGTCTCTTTCTTACCACAAATTAAGCATAGGCTACTGGTAAGCCACTCTCGTCAGAGGTAGATGCAAATTAATCTACCCAGGCATCATTAAATGTTCAATTTTCAGATATTTTTATTTTCTTACATTTCTCCATACTTGGCCTACCTGGGGTTGTAAGATGGATCACAGGTGTGCCTACAGGAGTAACACATACTCCAGCATAGGAAAAAGAAAAGGAAAAATACACACCAAGACAACACAACCATGAAACTCACCAATAAACAAAGGGAGCTGAACCAGAATATTAGAAAATATAAAGAATTAAAGAATCTATGATTGTGACATCAATAAACCCCAATGAAAAATTATATTGTTGCTGAATAAATTATCATTCAAAATATACTATTCTAAATAAAGTTCATAGATAACATAAATATAAGCTGACAAACATTTAGAAAGTTCTAGTGTCACAGAGTCAGTTGTAGTAGAAATCTTTACAGATGGATTGGGGTCTTCTTTTTGTGGTTTTGCAGTAACCACAAAATTTCCCAATAATTTCACTCAGTCAGTGAAAATCTAAGTTAAAAAGTACTCAAAAAATGTTGTTTAGTTGTATCAGTGCTAGATGTATAATCAGGAGACAAAGACAAGACAAAAATGATCTTCTGTAGACAGTAATGTGCGAGCAGGGTGCATTTATTTAGCCAACATCAGAAATACAGGCCAAACGTGATGAAACAACTTCGGGCTGACTGACAAGCTTTGCCTTTTATGCTCTATGGGGCTCATCCCCAGTCTCCAACCCCTCCTTATTTTTTGACTGCCTTATACACAGCTGGTGCTGGTTGTTGGGCCAGTGCCAGGCATCTCCACCAGTGCTCTGGATTGCCCCCAAATCCCAGGAGGAACCTTGCAGCCCAGCTAGACTCTGCAACTGGGCTGCACGGTGGTGTGTGGTTAGCAACGTCACCTCACAGCAAGAAGGTTCCAGGTTCAACTCCCAGCTGGGGTGGAGTCTGCATGTTCTCCCCATGTGTGGGTTCTCTCCGGGTACTCCAGCTTCCTCCCACTGTCCAAAAACATGCCTGTTAAGTTAATTAGTGTCTGTAAGCATGTGTGGTTGTTTGTCCCATTTTTCTCTGTGTGGCCCTGTGATGGACTGGCAACCTGTCCAGGCGGTACCCTGCCTCTTGCCCAATAGCAGCTATATACATATATACAGTATATATACATACATATATATATATAAATATATGTATGTGCAATGTGTACATGAAACACATCAAAACTTGAATGTCAACTGCAAAGTGTGTTGATCAAAGCAATTTTTCAGAGTAAAACAACAGAAAACATTTACTTTTCTGGTCTGCAGGAAGTGGATCCCATGCAAGCAATCGCAGTAAGTTTCTCTTACTTCTTTTGAATTTGAGTTGAGTGGAGTTTAGCAGCCGGTTATATGTAATGTTTTATCGTTCCTCTCTCTCTGAAAAAGTCTTCTGAGAACATGAGTGTATCGATCACATTCTTCAGACTGTTTCGCGTTATGCGCCTGGTGAAACTTTTGAATCGCTCTGAGGGGATACGGAATCTTCTTTGGACCTTCATCAAGTCCCTTCAGGTAAGTAAAAACATTCTTCGCCCTTGTGCCTGTAGTTCTCAGTCTGAAAATATACCTGTTCCTGTGTTCCAGGCTCTTCCCTATGTGGCCCTGCTTATTCTCATGCTGTTCTTTATCTATGCAGTTGTTGGAATGCAGGTACACAAGCACACACACACACACAACCACACAAACTGCAATAGCAAAAATAAACATCCATTCCATTGATGTGTTTTTCACAAATTTCAAATCTATGAACTACATATTTAAAAATATGGGTGCCAAATTACCACAAAGACCCTCGTAACTTAGCAATGAATACTCCTCAGAGGATGTCACGCTAAATCTAGTTTACAACAAATGTGGACAATTCATTAAAACGACTAAGGTAACTATGCTACAAATGGGACTGTGATAAAGCACAGATTAAAATTGATGTGCAGAAATGATTGCCTTTTATCCAACTTTAAGTCGTAGAAATTCTGGAAGTGCTGCTTATCATCAAGAAGTGCATTTTTTCCCCATATATCACTCTTTGGCACCTTATTTCTTCAATTCTCAAATACACATGAATGATGCGTAATGGCCTTGCATAATGTTTTTTTTGTTTTGTTTTTTAAACGTGGGTGTCATAATTGATGACCAGCTGACTTTTAAAGATCATGTTTCCTCCGTTGCTCGATAATGCCGCTTCCATTGTGAAACATAAGAAAGATCAGGCCATACCTAACCCAACACGTCTCCCAGCTCCTGGTGCAGGCCATGCTCATCTTGTCACTGTGTGTGACCTTGACTGCTGCAACGCTCTCCTAACTGCTCTCCTAACTGCTCTCCTAACTGCTCTCCCAGCCTGTGCTGTGAAACCTCTGCAGATGGTCCAGAACGCGGCGGCGCGTCTGGTCTTCGATCAGCCTAAAAGAGCACACGTCACCCCTCTGTCCATTGAGCTCCACTGGCTGCCCTTAGCCGCCTGCATCTAATTTAGGTCCCTGATGTTAGCCTACAGAGTCCTTAATGGAATGGCTCCCATCTACTTGAATGCTCTTGTAAAGGCTTATGTCACAACTCGGTCACTCCGGTCGTCACAGGATTGTCGTCTAGCGATGCCTACACCACGCTCAAGACAATCCAGACTCTTTACATGTGTCGTTCCACGATGGTGGAATGACCTGCCGAGCGCTACCAGAACATCCCTGAATATCTTAAAGAAACTCTTGACCCAGCTCTTCAGAGAGCATCTCCTATCCTAGCCCTGAGCCTGTACTTTTCTAAACCCTCTACTGCACTTCTTTTTTTTTAAACACTTTTATTTTGGAATGTTTCATCTTTTAAACAAAAATGATACAGAGCATGTTGTTCAAGCAGTCCCACACCTATAGCATATGGTATGACTAACAATTCTACCAGACTGCCGAGATAAGAGATCTCATATTCCCCCCACCCACCTCCCTTCACAAAGAAGACCAATTAAATAAAAATTACAATTTTTACAATGGCGACCAAAAAAAAAGAAAAGAAAAAAAAAGTGGGTCAAAATAAATCAGATGCAATCAATTAGAATCGGTGCATCCCACGCTACGGCAACACTCAGCTCCAGACACAATCATCCTCAAATTGTTAGATCCAGCCCGCAGTTCTCTACATGTGTGATGAAAGGCTGCAAGGCCCAGACAGGTAAAATCTGTCAGTTGATCCCTTCAAAGTGGACCGTATTTTCTCTAGCAATAGATCTCGAATCTAGTGGTTATGTGTGGGTGGTGCTTCGTCCTTCCATTTTAAGAAGAATTAGCCGGCGAGCAATCAGAGACACAAAAGCAATAGAATCTAATTTATAATTTGGAAGGTGAGCTTCTTCAGTCACTCCAAACAGTGCTGTCAGTGGAGACTGATTGATAGGAATCTCAAATACTGTTGAGAGAGTTTTAAATACATCCTCCCAGTACTTACAAAGCTGGGGACAAGTCCAAAACGTGTGGATAAGAGTCCCCACCTGATTTTTTTTTTTTTTTTACACGTAGCACATAAGGGGCTCACATTAGGATAAAATCTGGCCAATTTCGCTTCAGTATAGTGAAGACGGTGGAGAATTTTAAACTGCAGATAGATGAGGAGTGGACCCTGTGTAGAATTGAATCCCATGTGCCCTCGTCCAGTTGTAACTGCAAGTCCTCTTCCCATTGGTCCTTAATTATAGATAAGGAGGGACAGTCAAGTTGTGAGATTAGAATATATATTTGAGCAACCACACACCTTCCAAGTGGGTTAATATCCAAAATATGGTCTAATATGTCTTTTTTTGGTGTATGAGGGAACTGAACTAGATTAGTTTGAGCGAAGTTTCTAACCTGCAGATATCTAAAGAACTGGTTGTTATGAAGATTATATTTCTGCTTCAGCTGGGTGAATGAGGCAAAAGTGCCATCAATATATAAGTCTCCAAAAGATTTCATACCTTTTGTCTTCCAGATTTTAAAAGCCAAGTCTTGCAGTGATGGGGGAAAGTAATGATTTTGATCAATTGGTGCTGAGAAGGGCATTGATAAAAGTCCAAATCTTTTCCTAAACTGTACCCAGGTCCTAAGGGAATGTCCAAGTGTTGGGTTATTTTTATATGCAGAGAGTTCTACCGGTATGGAGCATGTCAAGAGAGCAGAAAGTGAGGATAATTCACAAAATGAGGCCTCAGTGGCCAACCAGGATGGTTGTTGTTTATCCAACGACGTTTTCCAGAATAGCATGCTACGAATATTGGCAGCCCAGTAGTAATGTTCAAATTTAGGTAAAGGCATTCCTCCTAATTGCTTTGGTCTTTGCAAAAAAGCCTTCTGAATTCTTGCAGATTTATTATTCCAAATAAACTTTGAGATACATTTGTCAAGGGCTACAAAGATTTTTTTCTAATCAGTACTGGCACACATTGAAACAAATAGAGAAATTTTGGTAAAATGTTCATCTTAACAGCATTGATTCGGCCAGCCAGGGACAGGGGTAGTGTACTCCATCTCTGTAAATCTTTCCTGACTGATTCTAAGAGGTTAGTAAAATTCAGGTCAAAGAGTTTGTTATGCAATTGGGGAACTCTGACCCCTAAATAAGTGATATACTCAGAAATTTGTCTCAGACCAAAGTTCTGAAGAGGAAGAATCTTTGCAATAGCATTTATAGGAAGCAGCTCGCTCTTTTGAATATTTCATTTATAGCCTGAGAGTTCTCCGAAGCGGTTTAGTATGCTGAAAACATAGGGTAGCGAGCCCAAAGGGTCGGAAATATAGAGCAGAAGATCATCCACATATAGGGAGGGTTATGCTCCAGATCTGAACACTCCTTTAAAATGTGCCTCTGAGTGGAGTTTAATGGCAAGGGGCTCAATAGCTACTGTGAAGAGGAGGGGAGATAGGGGGCAGCCATGTCTTGTACCGCGGTGAAGTGGGAAATACTTTGATTTATCCTTGTTCGTTTGCACCTGTGCCATTGGGGATGAATACAGTAATTGTATCCATGAAATATAGTGTGCCCCTAATCCAAATTTTGTGAGGGTATAGTACAAATAATCCCATTCTACCCGGTCAAAGGCTTTTTCGGCATCAAGTGATAAAATAATCTCAGGCTGAGGTGAGGAGGGAGTGTATAAGATTTGGAACAATCTGCGTATATTAAAAAATCCGTGCCTTCCCTTAATAAACCCAGTCTGATCCTGAAATATTATTGTTGGTAAACTTTTCTTCAGACGTCCAGCCAGGCATTTAGATCAAATTTTAAAATCAACATTCAATAAGGAGATTGGACGGTATGAAGAAGGTTCTAATGGGTCTTTGTTTGGCTTTAATATTAAGGATATTTTAGCTTCATTTAAGGTTTGAGGCAAAGCATTGGATCTTAAGGATTCATCATACATCTCTTCTAAAACAGGAGTGAGATTTTTGCTAAAGGTTCTATAAAATTCGACTGGGAAGCCATCTGGCCCAGGAGATTTGCCTGTTTGCATAGTTTTAATTGCTTCTTCAATTTCTTCTGCAGTAATTTGTTCGTCAAGCTGTTTCCTAGCCTCTTCATCCATGTTGGGAAAAGTGATGTCTTCAAAAAATGCATCCAGCAGTTGTTCATTTTCACAGGATTCCGATGTATAAAGTTTGTTATAAAAGTCACTAAATGTTTTGTTGATTTCACCAGAAACGTAAGTGAGATGGCCAGAGTCGTTTTTGATTTGATATATTAACCTTGAGTTCTCTGAACGCTTTAATTGGTGGGCTAGAATTTTAGATGCCCTTTCACCCTGCTCATAAACCAACCTTCTTGATTTTAAGATCATCTGCTCAGTCTGTTTAGTAGAGAGCAGATTAAATTCTGTCTGTAAACATAATCTCTGTTTATATAAATCGGGGGATGGAGAAGTAGAATGTTGCTGATCTAAATTTAAAATTCCATCAGTCAGTTCCAGCAGGCGCATCCTTCTTTGTTTGTTTTTGAAGGAGCTATAAGAAATTATTTTTCCACGGATATATGCTTTAAGACTTTCCCAGATAGAGCTCCACTTTACATCTTTGGCAATATTAATTTCTAGGAATATGTCAATTTCTGAAGATATAGATGTTATGAAGGCTTCATCAGATAGTAAGTAAGTGTTAAATCTCCAAGATGGAGAATAGGATGGTTGAGTCCGAAAGCATAGTTCCATGAGTAAAGGACAATGATCAGATATTATTATAGCATTATATGAGCAATTTTTAACCATCAGGAGAAGGCGTTTGTCAATGAAAAAATAGTCAATGCGTGCGTATGATTGATGTACAGGGGAAAAGAAAGAATACTGCCTGGCTGACGGGAAAAGGAAACGCCATACATCTACAGCCCCTAGTGTTTTTAAGTGTGACTGCAGAGCCAATGCACATTTTGGTAACTGCACGGGTCGTGCTTAGGAGCGGTCTAGCTTCGGGTCTAGAGCACAGTTCATATTCAATTCAATTCAATTCATTTTTATTTATATAGCGCCAAATACAACAAATGTCATCTCAAGGCACTTAGATAGTAAGTCCAATTCAAGCCAATTGGAATTCTATATATATATTTATATCTCCTCCAACTATCAATTGGTGCCCCTCAACACCAGGCAAAGTCAAGAAAAGATCATTAAAAAACATATAATCATCCCAGTTAGGGGCGTAGATATTAACAAGCGTTAAGGGTGTGTTATACAGTGAGCCCGATACAATAATATATCAACCATTGCGGTCTTCATTAACTTGAGAGACAATAAAGGGTATAGACTTGTGAATTAGTATTGCAGTGCCTCGAGCTTTACCATCAAACTTGGAATGATACAACTCACCCACCCATTGAGTTTTTAGTTTTGGGTGGGCTGAAATCTTTAAATGTGTCTCCAGGAGGAATGCAATGTTTACCTTAAGGCTCTGAAGATGAGAGAGGACCTTCTTACGTTTTACAGGTTGATTAAGGCCCTTGCAGTTCCAGTTGATAAAGTTGACCTGGCAGCCACCTATCCCAGGGCAGGCAGATGTCATTGAGGATTTCTTACTGAAAGAGTGGACAGCTGAAGTGCAAGCTGGTCATCAACAACCATAACCATTCTTAAAATGGGTATATCCTGACAAATAATTGTTGGTGAGCTTGTGCCATACTTAGGAGCTTTCATAGCCGAAACCATGAGAAAAAAGAGCATGGAAGAGAAAAAATAAAATAAAAGTAAAACCCCTAAAACACATAAGAACACAAACACATATATCAAACACCCCTTCCCCCATTCCCCTACACAAACTGTGTACTTCCCAAAGCTCAACAGGCTTTATACTAACCGCCATAAACGTAAGATCCAACTACTTTTGGTCCTCAGTTAACAGGATTAATTTATTCATCAATTAACTCCTTTTATAATCCCTGTTACATCAGCCATCAGCTGAAAAGAATAAACACAAAACAAGACCCAAAGAAACAAGTGTATGGGTATACAGTAAACAGGTAAAACTTGTAGCCAGAAATCTCAGGGAGGGAATCCCAACAGTTCCCGTGGACGAGACATCTGTTTCAACGTGAAGAGTATGGTAATGAAGAAAGTATTTTCTATGTGTCACTCTTTAACTTCCAGTACATATCTCACGGGATAATTGAACAGAACAGAGCATAGACAGTCATTTATCTCGGCTCTAATAAAGTCACAGGCACTGCAGAGAGCGAGTTCACATCAGGAGAGCCGCTGTTATAGTTAGATAAACAAGGAAAGTGCGACTAAAGAGTGAACAGCTGACTTACATCACCAACGGTTCCATCCAGCTTAAAGATCCTATGGCATGAAAATAAATGGAGGCTTTTATGTATTTTTATAGGCTTTGGTGGTCCCCTAATACTGTATCTGAGTTTTTTTCCCCAAAATTCTGCCTTGGTGCAAAATTACAGCCAGTCCCAAAAATGAGCTTTCCTTAGGATCCTCAGAATGAGCCGTTTAGTGGGGGTGTGGCCTTACTTACGCCCGTGGTACCTTGCGCAAATGTTTTGTGAATCGCTATGGCACGTAGATGGCACGGCAGCCTGATGCCGTAAAACTAGCGAAACCTGTTGAAATGAGCTTACTTTGACAATATGACGAACTAGTTACTGAACAACTCTCCTAACACAGTCAAACATCAAGCAAGTGCTACACAAGACACAGCAAAAAAGGCGTGCGTGAAGGGGAAAGCAGGAGTGAGGATTTTGACATTCTCAGCTGATTGCTCTGGTTTGCAAAGATGCACGTAGCGCGAGTCATTTCAATCAGGGGAAAGGCAGATATCGTGCGCGCCATAACACCAACAGCAGGACGGCTATCAAAACAACAAATAAGTACACAACACTCGCGTTACAGTAAATGAGGTGTCCACTTGCATACCTCATGCTATTTACTGTTACATTAGCGACAGTGACCGAGCTATTAGCTGCAGAGCTAACGACACAGACAGACTGACCGTTTTGACTCTGGAACCATGAATGAATCATTATCCTGATGAAATGCACTGAATTTGCAGATTCATTCTTCTTCAGGAAGCTTGAAGTAGGGGGTTTTGGTCTAAAATGAGCGAGCTAACCATCTCATGGGCATGCAAACACCTCCAACAGCCCAGTTGGCAGAGATAAGAGCTTGCAGATGCTATTAGCTGCATAGCTAACCGTTAGCTAACGTTAGCTGCTAACGATACAAACCCTTCGCCAGTATTGTGTTTGGTTGTTATGGTAACCGCGCGTCACTTCCGGTTGTCGCGTTATAGTAACGACGTCACTTCCGGTTCACTTCCGGTTGCCCCGGATTTTGTAACCGTGTGTCACGTCCGTTCCGGTTCTTGTATATGCACCTGTTCTCACTAAATGGCTGCTGCCGCACTGCTCTATCTGCGTTGTGTGATTTACGGATATCGTCCTCCATTTACTGGCGTGGTGGCAGCGCTCTTCGAACGTACGACCCGAGGATATTAACGACCACTGAAGTCACAGCGGAAACTACCCTGGAAGGGGAATCACAGTGTAGTAACGTCTACAAGTGGACGCAGTGGAGCTAACTTAAGCTAAGTGGGCAGCATGGCTAATTCACACAGGGCACCAAAGCAATGGTGTCTAAGCAGGATTGAAACTGTGAACTCTTTTGAGAACTGGCGCCAAAACCTACTTTACTCTCTGTCACTTGATGGTGAGTTTGCCCCATTTCTGCTCAATGGTGCAAAATGGGAGAAGAAATCCAAAACGTCCCCATTCCGAGGATTTACAGACGACGCCGACCCAATTCCAGTTGCTCAACGTCGCAATAAGGAACGTAAGGCGGCCATGCTCGAGCTCATGCTGGGACAGATCGCCAATTACTGTCCTGTTATCTCTTGTCACAGCATTGTCAGAAACTCCACGTCCATTGACAGCATATGGCAAGTTATTCGCCTACATTACGGCTTTCAGTGCACTGGAGCCCACTTCATTGACTTTGCAGCTATCAAAAGAGAACCTGATGAGAGGCCAGAGGATTTATACCAACGTCTGATGGCCTTTACTGATGACAACCTACTGCGTAGGGATTCTGGCATCAGTCACATGGGAGATGCCGTGACTGAGGATGAGGAGTTGACGCCCTCGCTTGAGAACTTTGTTGTCCTCACATGGCTCCGCCTCATACACGCTGATCTGCCGAAGCTCATCAAACAAAGGTACGGCACTGAACTGCGGTCCCGCACGTTGGCATCCATCAAACCGGAAATATCACAAGCCCTGGATTCCCTACTGGACGAGTTGCAGGCCTCAGAGGACGGCCGAGCTATGCGGGCGGCCGTGTCTGAGCTCCCCAGGTCAAAGCAGACCCTGCCTGCCCGCTGGAAGAGGTCATGTCCGTTATGTAAAAGCGCAGGCAGACCTGACAATCACTTCCTTAGTAAATGCACGTTCCTTCCCCCCCAGGATAGAATGTTCATGGCTAAATCGCGCCAAGTGATGGGTGAGCAGGGTGAGACTGATGATGAGGTGGTTGAGTGCATTAGTGTGGAGACAGCACCAGCGAGTGGCGTAAAACGTGTACTCATCAAACAGTCCCCCTACGTGGATGCATTCCATGATCATTGCCCTGTGCGCCTCACCGTTGACAGTGGAGCTACAGGTAACATAATGAAGGCCTCATGCGCAATCCGGCTGGGTGTTACTGTCACAGGAAGTACACAGTCTGCATTCCAAGCAGATGGCTCATCCCTTTTGAAGGTTGTGGGAGAGACACGGACACACTTCCAGAGAGACGGCCACAGCCTCTACTTTGAGGGTCTCGTCGTTGAAAATCTCGACTCTGACATCCTAGCTGGAATACCCTTCATGGAAAAGAATGACGTCTCCATCAGACCAGCCAAACATCAAATATGGTTAGGTGAGGATATATACAGCTACGACACCCTACGGACACCAATGGACAGGCACGCTGTGCGACGTGCACATGTGCTTCGTGCCCCTGAAAAGTCTACTGTGTGGCCGGGAGAGTACATCGAGCTTGAGCTGCCGTCTGAACTGTAATATGGACTGTGAACTGGCTGTTGAACCACACGTGGAAGTCTCGCGTGATCAGTCAAGCTCACACCAATGGCCTACTCATATACCTACACCTTACTGCGGGATGTATCAGGAAAGATCCGTGTCCCAAATCTCACTGGCGAGCCACAGCTGGTTCAGAAGAGCGACCATCTGTGCCGTGTCCGTTCAACGTATGTCCCTTCACTCAGTGACGCTGCTACGACGGTCGGCTCCCCCAAGCTGGGTGCAACGACCAAATCAACATTGTCCTCTGACTGTATTACTCTGGACCCTGATGACATCATGCCATCTGGCATTAAGAATAAGTTCCGCGCCCTGCACAGAAAGTTCGATAGTGTGTTTGATCCCCACTTTAAAGGATACAACGGCGCTGTGGGCCCATTCCAGGCCAGGGTGAACATGGGAGTTGTTCTACCTCCGCAGCGTAAGGGGAGGATTCCACAGTACTCCGGGGGTCAGCTGCAGGAGCTCCAGGCTCAGTTTGACGTGTTGGAGGACATGGGTGTCTTCAGGAGGCCCGAGGACGTCGACGTGACAGTGGAATATGTCAACCCTTCATTCCTCATTAAGAAGCCTAGTGGTGGTTTTCGCCTTGTCACGGCTTTCGCAGATGTTGGCCGATACAGTAAACCCCAGCCCTCTCTGATGCCTGATGTCGACTCCACCCTGCGCCTCATAGGCCAATGGAAATACATCATTGCTACAGACCTAACCAAAGCCTTTTACCAGATCCCTTTGTCCAGGGACTCATGGAAGTACTGTGGGGTCGTCACGCCCTTTAAAGGTGTCCGTGTCTACGTGCGGAGTGCTATGGGCATGCCGGGGTCAGAGACGGCGCTGGAGGAGTTGACGTGCAGAGTCTTTGGAGACCTCCTTGAACAGGGCCTTGTAGCAAAGGTAGCAGACGACCTGTACTGCGGCGCGGACACTCTTGAGGACTTGCTAGCAGTCTGGAGGCGGATTCTTTCGGCCCTACAACGCTGTGGTCTGAACCTAGCCTCCACCAAGACCATTGTTGCTCCTGTACAGACCTCCATCCTGGGCTGGGTCTGGCGTCAGGGAACAATCCGGGCCAGCTCCCACCGCATCTCGGCTTTGGCTGCATGCCCCCCACCTGTGACGGGCTTGCGTTCATTTATTGGCGCATATAAAGTGCTGGCTCGCGTGATGAAGAACTGCGCCGCGGCACTGGCCCCATTTGACGACGCGGTTGCCGGGCGCGAGTCGAAGGAAGCTATCATGTGGTCAGATGAGCTGCTCAGCACCTTCGCTTCTGCTCAGAAGGCGCTATCCTCAGCGCGTTCTATCACGCTTCCACGGCCTGCTGATCAGCTGTGGATTGTCACTGACGGCGCTGTCAGGGAACCGGGCCTGGGAGCCACGTTGTACATCACCTGCAAGGACACTGTCAGGGTTGCGGGCTACTTCAGCGCAAAGTTGCGCCAGAACCAGAGCTCTTGGCTGCCGTGTGAGGGCGAGGCCTTGTCCATAGCTGCGGCGGTGAAACACTTTGCCCCTTACATAACCCAGTCTTCCCAGAAAGCGTGTGTTTTGACAGACAGCAAGCCATGTGTACAAGCTTTTGAGAAGTTGTGCAGGGGAGAATTTTCCACAAGCCCTCGTGTCACTTCCTTTCTGTCCACCGCTAGTCGGTTCCAAGTACTCATCCGGCATGTGGCGGGAGCAGCTATCCTGCCATCTGATTTCGCCAGCCGGAATGCACCGGAGTGCGACAGCCCCACCTGTCAAGTATGTGCCTTTGTCTGCTCGAAGTCCGACTCCGTTGTGCGCCAGGTTACAGCAGATGATGTTGTGCGCGGGACTGCTAAGTTGCCCTTCACGAACAGGTCGGCATGGCTGGGCCTACAAGCGGAGTGCTCTGACCTCAGACGGACCCGTGCTCATCTTCGTCAGGGCACACGTCCTTCTAAGAAGCTGACTAACATTCGAGATGTGAAACGGTACCTGAACGTTGCCACGGTGGCTAAGGACGGCCTCATAATTGTTCGCCGACACACACCCCTTGCGGCCTCAACAGACTGTATCGTTGTGCCACGGTCCGTCCTCGATGGCCTGCTGACGTCCCTCCATATCAAGCTTGACCACCCCACCGCCTCGCAACTGAAGATTGTTGTGCAACGCTTCTATGCGTTGGATATGGACTCCGCTATACAACGTGTCTCTGGCGGCTGCCACCAGTGTGCAGCGCTGAGGAAAGCCCCTGTGTTTGCGTCTGACCAGTCTACGTGTGAGTCACCGGATGTCGTCGGCGCCTCGTTTGCAGCTGATGTGTTCAGGCGGGACTGCCAATTCATTCTGGTTGTCCGGGAGTGTGTACATCTTTCACACTGTCTTGTCTTATTGACGACGAGCGTAAAGAGACTCTCAGGGACGCCCTGACCCGCTTATGTGTGGGCCTGTGTCCCCTCGATGGCCCATGTGCTGTAGTCAGAACCGACCCTGCCCCTGGTTTTGCTGCGTTGGCTGATGACGAGGGCCTCGCTGCGCACAGATTGGTTGTTGAAGTTGGAAATGCTAAGAATGTCAACAAGAACCCGGTGGCAGAGAAAGCCATTCAAGAAGTCCAGGGGGAAATTCTGCGGCTTGAGCCTAACTATAGAGCTGTTACCCCTCTGTTACTCTCTGTCGCCACAGCCCGTCTTAACAGCCGTGTTAGGTCACGTGGATTATCTGCCCGGGAAATGCTACTTCAGCGTGACCAATTCTCTCATAGGCAGTTACCTGTGGTCGACCGGGACCTCATCTTGAGACAACACTCAGAGCGTGTCGCAAACCACCCGTACAGCGTGAAGTCGAAGGTGCCCTCTGGGCGTGTGGCTATGCCTCCCACTATCCGGCCCGGCGACCTGGTGTACCTGTACTGCGATAGAAACAAGTCGAGAGCACGTGACAGGTACCTTGTCACGAGGGTGGATGGATTGTGGTGCAATATCCAGAAGTTCACGGGATCTCAACTTCATCGCACCTCTTACAGGGCTAGGCTGGGTGACTGTTACAAGGTCGAGGGTCCCAGCGTGGCTTCGGGACCTCTCGATGAGGATCTTGAGTCTGATGAGGATGTGGACAACCCTGCCCCACACTGCCCTGATATCCCTCCGGCTATTGCTGAGCCGCCGCCTGCTCCTGGCTCTCCTTGCATTGATGACATTGATGAGCCCCTGCCTGCACTTTGCCCACGTCACAAAGATGACGGTGTGCCTAGGGACGTTTCCTCGGACGTGGATGTGCCTGCTGGTGGATCTGATGTCGTGCCTCGACGCTCCGGACGTCAGCGTCGTGCGCCGCGGTATCTGGAGGACTTTGAGGTTTCTCTATGAACTGATGTTTTGCCTTGCTGGATCGTTATATGGCCGTGGTTGTTGTGGTGCCTGGTGTTCCCTGGTATTTTTGATGTGCTGTTGGGGTCACGGGTTCTTTATTATATAAAAAAAAAAAAAAAAGAAGAAAGGGGGGTGACGCCAGTATTGTGTTTGGTTGTTATGGTAACCATGGTTATGGTTGCCACGGTTATAGTAACGACGTCACTTCCGGTTCACTTCCGGTTGCCCCGGACATAGTGTATATATATGTAACTATACTGTACATACAGGAAAGCAACACAATAATAGAGCGTTAAATTACTTACTCGGGAATGAGATCCTTCCTCAAGTGAGAGACGAATGGAGCGGTGTCTGCAGTGGTCTCTGCACCGTAGTGAAAAATCAGCTGAGCCAGAAGGCGAAGCTCTCGATTTACCGGTCAATCTATGTTCCTACCCTCACCTATGGTCACGAGCTGTGGGTAGTGACCGAGAGAACGAGATCTCGAATACAAGCGGCTGAAATGAGTTTCCTCTGCAGGGTGTCTGGGCTCTCCCTTGGGCTCGGTATTAGCCCAAGTTCTGGAAACATTCGTCGGTGAAATATTTGGCGCACACACAAATCTCTTCGGTTCTGTCGTCACTTTCCCAGAAAAAAACAAAATCTGTCCACTGGCTCTTTAGAGGTTCTGATGCAGGAGCTCTAAACAGATTTTTTACATCGATAAACAGCGCAATGAGCTGGCCAAAGAGCTGTGGGCGGGGAAAGGCAGTTTATTGGCTCTGGGTGGAAACAACCTCCACGTCATAAGCGGCGGCTTTCCCGATCAGGCCTTCTGCATGGTCACATTTCCAAAGGCGGAGAATAATTTCCAGTGCATGGTTTAGGTCTATCGTCATTTTGAGCCACTGGGGGACCGCAGGCAGGCTAGAGGAACTCATATTAATGTTAAACAACCTTAAAAAGTGAAAATTTCATGCCATGGGACCTTTAAGCGTCCTGAGATTCAGTTTCTGGTGAAACACTGCCCGAATTAGCAGACATTCCGCCACGCAGCACAGACGTTTGCGTCTTCTCGGCGGCGGGCTTTACCTCCGTAGTGTAGAATGTCATTGCCGACTGAGGGGAGCTGAACGTCCTCGTCTCCCCGCCGAAGGCGACCCGAAGCCGTGCGGGGTATAGGAGCCCGTATCTTACGTCCGCTTTGCGAAGCAGAGTCTTCACCTCGTTATATGCCGCTCTGCGTTTGTCCAGATCTGCACTATAATCGGGGAAGATAAAAATGCGGCTGCCACCGTGCGCCAGCCTTCCTTTATGTAGGGAAAGTTTAAGTATTTCCTCCTTCACCTGAAAGAGATGAACCTTGCATATGAAGGAGCGTGGCCTTTCCCCGTCCTTTGGTCGGGAGGCGGGTACGCGATGAGCCCGGTCCAGTAGTGGAGCCTTCTCCAGCCCGCCCGGTCCGCCAAACAACTCGTGAAGCATGTTGGAGATGAAAGTAGAAGGGTTGCCCTGCTCGGCACCTTCTGGTATTCCCACAATACGTAAATTGCACCGCCTCTGTCGTGGAAATTTTGTCTGAACTCCCTATTAAGATTTTGCTTACCTTCCTATTACATCTGATGAGAAGTGAAATATAGACTTTCAATGTTTCTGCCGGCCGGCCACGTGTTTATTTTCTTCTGCAAAAGAGGTCAGTCCTCACCAGTCAGCGTTCATGGTGAAGAAAGACCCAGAACAAGGGGAATCAAAAGCATTTATACAGGAGGAAGGGGCTTTGTTCTTTCAGGTGTGTATTATTCAAACTGTCTCCTTGCCACACCCCCTGGGGGAGAGTCTCGCACTTTGGGGAAGGGTGTAGAATCTGGTAACAATGGTCATTCAAATGATTATTTTCTATGTGTTAATCAAGAGACGAATAGTCTGCAGACATTGGATTTACAACAAGGTGTCATCTAAGAGACAAAAGGTTAGCAGACATCGAATTTACCTTAACACTTGTCCCTTTTGATTATTAATTAATCACTAATAGGAGACAACCTTAAAAAAAGAATAAAATGAAATAATGTAAAACTAAAGGAAAACAATATTGAAATAGAATTTTAAAAAGATAAAAATTAGAAATCATCAACCACTTTCTCTCAATTGAGTAGACCTAATCACTAATAGAAAACAAAACAACCTTAAAGAAAAATAAAAAAAGAATAAAAAAAATGAAAGGGAAACAAAAATAAAAATAGTCATAACTTAAGTATCTGATTACCACTAATTCACACAGATTGAAAAATATATCATCCTGGCGGTTGTCTACAAGAGAGAAAGTAATAATGGGAATATAAAAACAAACAAACAAAACCAAACCAACACAAAGCAAAACAAAGAAAATAAAAAAATAAAAATAAAAATAAACTTTTACAAAATGTTATCAGAGTCTGATTTGGTGGCAGGAATGTGAACAGAGGTTGAATTTTGGTCGGCCTTATTGGCATACATATGAACATACGTGGAGTAGTAAATTATCTTTGTTATGAGCACATCAAACAGCCATTTTAACGCACATGGAATTAAGGTGCAGAGCAAAAAGAAAATTATTATTAAAAACCGTGCTGGCCCTAAGATTTTTGCCTAGAAAGTCATTCACTACTGGTGGGGGTTGAATGGCATCTTGCATATGTTTGATGATGTTGGTAATGTTCTCATATTCATCAGAGTGGTTGTCTTCAGTTCCAGAGGTCCGCTTGACCGTCTTAAAATCTAACAGCATGTTAAGTTGGGAGCCATGTGGGTCGGGTGACCCATTGACTATAACTGAGTTGTTTGTGCATATCCGAGCTTGGATATTTAATTCCACACCAATACGTGCCATGGTGTAGTTTGTTGAAACACGTCTAGTTGGCGTTTATTGAGTTGATTCCTTGCGTCGTCCTCTCTGGCGTCTGTGCGTCCTTGCACCGTTCGTTCCTGATGTCATCCATCTTCCTTGGCGTCTGTGCGTCCTTGCACCATTCGTCCTCGTGTTGTTCATCCTCGGCGTGTGTTCCTCCTTGTCGTTCCGGTTGGCAGCTTGGCTCCTCCGTTGGCTCGGGGATCTTCCTTCAGTGGTTGGCGTGAACCCGCGTCGTTCTCTGCCATCTTCACAGCGGTATGCGTCATCAGAAGGCCCTGGAATGGATCTCGTTACCATTTGGAATGCCGGTGCTTCCTTTTCAGGCCCTTCACCCCCACTCAGTCGTCAGGCTGGAAGTCATGGCGTGAAGTGGAAGCTGGTGGTGATTTTACCTGCTGACACAGATAGACAGAATAAGTTTTGCAATATTGTAACATATTTCCTTGTGTGAGTGGAATGGAGTGGCCTGGTTACAGACTCTGTGTGTAAAAGAATTGCAAAAGGTCTCATGTGTATGTTAGATTTTTTCTTTATTCTAATATGCATAAGGACAATAGGCTTTTGTCCATGGCAGTCCTGTTTCCTCACAACACTACGCTAATTTAATTTTAGAGTGTCATTTTCTGGCAGGGTGTTATAAACAATGTTGTTTGAGGTTAATAGCAAGAAATGTATTAATTTGGGTTATTGCAGAATTGACAAAGTGAGCTGGGAATAATCTTTGTTAGCAGAGCCTCTTTCTGGTATGTTGCTGGGAATACTTCAATTCAGTTCGACCACATGTCGATCTATTACTAAGCAATTATTAAATCTATCATCAGGTGTTTAAATGGTCTGTCTGTGGTGGGTGAGTGGGTGTGATCGTTTTGTTTTACCTGTTATGCGTTGCACAAACCATTCATGATTGACGAAACTTGAAGAATATCTGAAAATCCTTTAGTGAAAACAATGTTGGGTTATGGCATCCATCTTTAATGAAACAGTGTTGGGTTATGGCATTATTCCCCCCTTTTGACACATGGTTCAACCCATGTGTCAGTTATGCAAAGTGAGGAAAGAAATGTTTAGGCAGGAAAGATTTATCGTCAGGTCCACACCACACAGCTTCCTTTTGTGTGGCACTGGAGCGTCTTTTCCTGTGGTGTGGCGAAGGGCTGTGTTGCTGTAAGAAAGTTGGGAATGGTAACAGGAATTGATACAAATCAGTGGCAGTGTGTTGGAATGTCGCTCTGTTTGCAGCCAGCGGCATCCTTGCCTGCATTTCCTAGAGCGAGACAGGATCTGAGTTGTTAGTGTGAGCAAGGCATTTGCAACCTGAAATTTCTGTTATGATGGAAAAATGGGTTTGTCATCAGATTATCTAAAAGCATTGTGTTGTATTGTAGCCATCATGCTGTGAAGAGCTGGGAAGTCTTTTGTTCAAGTGACACAGCATGTGGGACCAGGGGAGTTACATCAGAATAGCCCTGCAAAGTGGGCTGCAAATCTTTAGGTTATCAGCATATTGTAACGAAGTAGTGTCTGGAGAGAAAACAAAGGATTCAAGACTGTCTGAGCGCTTCATTGGCTTTCACAGTATTCTTGAAACAGACGTGTGAATTTATGGCCTCGTGTGCTGTTTGCAGACCCTGAACAACACGCCTCCTGCTGTCTTAAGAGACTCAAAGAATCGATGACTTCTTGTTTAACTGAATTACAAAGTTTAAAGTCTGATTTTGGAGTGATGACAACATTTTCACAAACTTTGAAAAACATCATACTTACCGACAGTCCACAGTGACTTGGAGACCTCCTGTAAGGCTGTTTGAGTACAGTGTTTTCTTTGGACAAACAACAAAAGTTTTTTAGAAGTGCTTTTAGTAACCAGCTGGATTTTTCCTTTGGGTGTGCACACAGATATCACTTTTTCTTCTTTTTTTTTTGTACCACTGCAGTGTAGGTGAGAAAAATGAACCAGATTGATCAGATTTTCTTGCTAATCGGCTGCACGCTTACATGATTTCATAACGGGGCTTAAATCTTCCCAACTATCTGATGTGTGTTTTTCTAGTGGGATGTGTGGGCCTGAATGAGACTAGTGCAGCACATTTATGTTGTGTCCAATAAATGTGTTTCAATGCGAGTTTGTCAAACCTCTCCTTTAACCAGCCTTCCTCATATGATTCATCAGGTGGCACATAAGGAATGCATTCCAGGTCCTCTGGTGTCTTAAAGTCGTTGCTTCTCTTGGCTGAAACAAAACTCAGAAGCATGTTAAAGTTTGCAATTTCCATTGGTTAGCAAAAGTCATGTTCAGGGTGTGGTAGACGAGGTGTGTGAAGGAGTTGGTGCGTTGAGATTAGAATCCAGCCGCCATTGGTTTCAACTCCTTCGCATGTAAATGGAATCTGTATCTGTGTATATCTCTCACCTCGTGTCTCTGCTTCTGTCCTCCACCTTTGTAAACAATCTCTTTGAATTTTGTTCTGTCTTATTATTTCCCGTTCCCTTTTCTTCAGTTTTTCTTCTAACTTTGATATGTCTTTTAAACTAAGGGACCCCCTATTGGGAACCCAAACATTTAGATATTTTAACCTTTTTCCCCCACATTTCTTTCTCATAACGTCAACAAGTGGCCCTCCCCGGAGGCCGCGCTCCCTCAACGGGGACCCTTGCTCCCCACCCCAACTAGGAAGCGTCGTACGACTGATTATTCTCCTGCTTCGTTCTTCTTAAGTTCCCAAGCAGTAAAAAACTACATTACAAACACATTCACTCCGGCTTCGTTTTCTTAAGTTCACAAGCAGCAAAAAACTTTGCCACCTGCTAAGATCATGAGAAATGGAAATGCTAAAACCCAAATTTGAAATAATAATTTAGAAGTCAATATTTCAGTACTCACCAGATGGTTTTTCGCTGAAATATGTCCGTGGGATTTCAGCGGCAACGATTCAGGACAAATACACGGTTAGCCCTCTCGTCTTAAAAACTAAACAGACGTTCGGAGGCTGAATTATATAATCCAGGATGGCCAATCGCTTCCCGTGTCTTGCCCCGAACGATTGCGCGAGTCCTGCCGAGACAACGCCAAAACTGTCGTGGAAATTTTGTCTGAACTCCCTATTAAGATTTTGCTTACCTTCCTATTACATCTGATGAGAAGTGAAATATAGACTTTCAATGTTTCTGCCGGCCGGCCACGTGTTTATTTTCTTCTGCAAAAGAGGTCAATCCTCACCAGTCAGCGTTCATGGTGAAGAAAGACCCAGAACAAGGGGAATCAAAAGCATTTATACAGGAGGAAGGGGCTTTGTTCTTTCAGGTGTGTATTATTCAAACTGTCTCCTTGCCACACCCCCTGGGGGAGAGTCTCGCACTTTGGGGAAGGGTGTAGAATTTGGTAACAATGGTCATTCAAATGATTATTTTCTATGTGTTAATCAAGAGACGAATAGTCTGCAGACATTGGATTTACAACAAGGTGTCATCTAAGAGACAAAAGGTTAGCAGACATCGAATTTACCATAACACCTCCCTCTGTTCTCAAGGTCGTCCGTTTTCATCTGCAGTTTAGCATAGTCTTTGGCTAGCTCAGTGCTGCGGGCTTCCAGAGAGTCAATCCGGGCGGCTAAGGTGTTTAATCCCTCTTCGTGATCCGCGAGTTGCACTTTACAGTCATTCAGCTCCACTCTTACCGGTGCCATTACCAGCTGAATCTCTGTCTTCAGCGAGGAAACTTCATCTTGGATGACCTCCCTCACAATTTCCCGAACATGTTGGATGTTTTCCAACATGTTGCGCTGATCACTAGCTTCTCCGATGTTACTAGTAAGCTAGCAGGTGCCTTGTTCACCTTTGGAGGCATGATTACTGCACTTAAAGTCCGAAAGCAGATATCAAATGCATTCAATCTTAACCTAGGCCAAGTTTTGGTCGAGTTTGAAAAATAAAATTGCAGGATATTTATGAATTTATCAGTAAGAGTTAGGACCTCGTGTTAGACCCGTCTACTCCATTAGACGCCCGTAGCGGTCTCCCCTCTACTGCACTTCTAATTCTGTACTTCCCTCTATGCCTGCTCTCTATCTCTACACTGTCATCCCTGTCACCTCTGACAGAGCGTGACTGTGGTTTTCCTTCTATGTAGCTTATAGTTAGCTTTGACGTTAGTTGTAATGTTATACTGTATCCTCATTTGTAAGTTGCTATGGAGAAAAGTGTCTGCCAAATGCATAAACATAAACATACTTGTGAAAGATGGAAAAATGTGACCCACAGTGGAGACGCAGACAGTAGACACATGAGGTATAACATGAGGTGTGTGTGTTGGGTTAGCAATGGATATTTTATATAGTTGCTTCTCTCTTTGTACTATTTGCCATGTTTATCTGTTCATCTCATATGCACTTACGTAGGGCTTATCAACACACCACACCAAACTATTTCATGGATATCTAGGCCCACTTATAGATAGACAAAGAGCACATGCAATATTTGTTGTCTTGGTTTGGATTTAGAGCTGCCATTAGAACAAACAGTAGACATTTATTTATATATATATATGAATGAGAGGTGGGCAGGGCCGGTTCTAGCCCATTGGCTGCCCTAGGCGAGATTGCGATTTTGCGCCCCCCCCCCCCATTTGAATCCTGTTTGAACGAACCACAACCACATTCTTTTTTTTTTTTTAAGTATCTTTTTATTTCTCAAAAGAAAGCCATTCAGCACACATATATTCAGTCTTACATTTTGCAATTTTTCTTTTGAGCAGCAATCCCACCCCCCACCCTTAAAGGGATAAGCCAACAAAACACACAAATGTAAAAGTACAATTATGAAAATGAAAAAGGGAAAAAGCAAAAGAGAAAATACATGTAATCATTCTGATATAGGTACACTATGTTATATGTATTATGCTGTACATTTATATTTGATACATGAACTACAAGCAAGGTAATGGTCTCAGAACATTTTTATTTTTAGAAACTTTGGAACTTTTACAACCAACTGCTCACAATGAAACACGCCTAGCCTTCCTAATCGCAAATTCATCAATGGTGTCATCGAATGATATCTGGCTTGACACGTCTTGGTTTACACTTATAAGAGCAAGCCCATTGAGACGTTCTTGGCTCACTGTTGACCTCAGGTATGTTTTTATCAACTTTAACTTGGAAAAGCTTCTCTCTGCAGAAGCTACTGTTACTGGAAGGGTAGCAGCAACTCTGAGGGCGACCCACATGTTTGGAAAGATTTCTCCTAATTTCTTCTCGTATAAGAAAGTTAGAAGATCAATAGTGGTCATGCTAGCTTTTGACAAATCAGGGAATTTTACAGTTTTATAGTTTTACAATGACTGGAAGTGTGAGTTCATATTTTGACTGTATTAACATACTCCTATAACAGATGATTATAGCTTTATTATGTATAGCCCACTACTACTAAAACGAATGCTATTACTACCAAAACCTATAATAAATAAACTTACAAGATTCAGAGAGAGGTGAACCTGGGAGATCAGCTGAGCTTTCTTCAGGTGAGGGTCTCCGCAAAAATTTCTGGAGTGCACCTAGACATTTTAAAATATAAAATAATATGAGCATAACACACCACTCACCAACACAATCACATTTATTACAATTGTGTATTCACATGTATCTACTATTTACATGACCGTAGCAGATTCTACATAAGCCATTTTTCCATAAGATTTCCAAGCAAATTAACTCATTTATCTGATTACTTTGAATGTTTACCTAGCTGGAAGGCTCGACAAATGTTAAATGATAAAACAAAAGAAAACTAGCTAGGCTATTTCTTAAAGTAGTTTGGCTTACAAGACTAACTCTAGGTTTTTAGTTTCCTTTAAAAAAACGATTCTGTTGCCTGTGAAAGACAGCTTGTGGATTAAGCTAGCAGGCTAATCGATAGCCCACAAGCTTTCTAGAAATAGCTAATACTAGCGGAGTAATGTTATGCAGTGATAGCTAGCTTCTATAATGAAACGTCAACCATGAACAGTGACAGAAAACACAATTTTGATTAAACTTTAGAACTAATGTCTGAGATGAAAATACATACCTCTATACTGGGCTTTCTTCTCCTCATCTTTTTTTCGTTTTCGCCCCTGTGCACCAGACAGTTTGGTCCTTTTCATGTCGCTAGTTGACCTTCTACGACCGTTAGCGTGATCTAGTTCCAGTGTGGCTGTGACTTGCAACTGCATCGTCATGACGACACCCATGCACATATTTTATGTAATATAATATTACATTTTCATTCGAAATATGGGTTGGGGCATTTTCGTTTGCACGTGTCGGCCACCGTATGAAAGGCATAAAAAGCCCCCCCAAATTTTTTTTTTTTTTAAAATAAAAAAAATAAATAAAAAAAGGGCGGCGCCCCCTGCCAATTTGGCGCCCTAGGCAGCCGCCTTGGTGGCCTGTAGGAAGAACCGGCACTGGAAGTGGGCTACAGGAACAAGGCATTTATAGATCTTGAAAGTCTGATAGAATATCTGAGTGCAGCACTACATACAATACCTCCCGGGACCCTCACAGAAACCGGCAAGCTGCTATAACCAAGTGATTCTAGGGCCAAGTATATCTAGGATCACTAGAGATCATGAGAGATGTTTTGCCACAAGTTGAACAACACAAGGAGCAGTAAGGGACAGTACGCCCCTTTTGAAAGAGGTTGGAGGCCAAGATTATGGCAACACGGAGAAAGAATCGTCAGCTATCAGAGCTTCAGAAAGATGTAATAAAGGAAGAAAAACTGTTCATACCTGAGCTGCTGGAAATTTAAAACAAAGACTCACATCTCTGACTAAAAGAAGGTAACCAAGAGAAGCTAAAACCAGGAGAACAAATACTTCACTGAACTACCCAAAATATACTCTCAGTGGCAGGGTCACAAGGTTATAATAGACTCACCCAGGGCTAAGACTGAACAATAATGGAAATGCTTATGGGAAAAAGAAGCACCACATTAAAGGAATGCTTCATGGCTAGAGGATCTAGCGTTCAGAGTTGACCGCATCAATTTAAAAGAAAAAAAAAACAGTGATCATCAGAGTGGTAGTCATCCAAGATAGAGTCTCAAATATCAGTTGGAGTACACCAGACCCTGGAGCTTCTCCCAGCAGTCATAGGGCAAGAGGCAAGAGACACCAATTAACCTAACATGCATGTTTTTGGGCAGTGGGATGTTGCTTTCACTTGGAATTGCTACATCTATCACTACTGCCTTCTTCTGAAGTTTGTCAGCCACCACAATGTCTGCTTGGCTAGATCCTGAATCATCACCTTGCCTCTTTTATTTATTTTTGTTACAATACTTTACGTGTAATAGAGCCGAACCAGACAGGGGGACAGGGAAAGAGGGAGAGTAAAGAAAAAGAAACGGGAAAGAAATAGAAATAAATGATCAGAGAAAACAATGATAAATCAGACAACCAGCCGCTACACCTGCAGAAACCAAACAGAAGACATCCCAAGGCCTCTGTGGGGAATCCAGGAAGAGAACCACCAGGAGCACCTGAAAGAAAAAAACAAAACAAAACAACAACAAAAAAGTACAAGCAGCAACAATGCCAGCAGCAAGCACATACAACACAACCAAGGATACGGATGGCCCAAAACCACAGGACGACACAGCAAATGCATAGCAAGCATGAGACTGGGCAAATGAATGTGTGTGTGTGCATGCATATACAATACACATGGCACAGGTCCCAAATAACCACTATAGAACATTGCCTAGTGTTGTACACATAGTGCTGTCAACAAGAGAGTCAAGTGCTGCTGGAGTAAAGTTTAGGTAGTCGTCCTCTGTCATATCTGCACATGGTAGCGAAGAAAAGGATGATGGAATTAATTCTTTAAATCTGGTTACAGCATCCTCTGATCGACACCTTCTATATGTACATTTCTTCTCAGAAACTGTATAGTCAAGTAATGTAAACTCAAAGGTTATCAAAAAATGGTCAGATAAGACAGAGTTATGAGGGAACACTGTTAACTGTTCACTCTCAATGCCATAAGTCAGCACAAGATCAAAAATGGATAAAAACTGTGTCAACACCTTGACTATTGATCTTGCAGAAATTGAACGCCAAGGATATACTGCAGAATATCTTGTTGTCTGGCACATCACAGTCAGCGGATAAGAACAAACAGACTTTGAGGTTGGCAAAGGCCCCACACAATGTATAATTAAATGCTTAAATGGTTAACTGACCGCTGGAATGGGACAGAGAGGTCCTGGCTTGATTGACTAACTCGGCTTACTTATAAGTTGACATGTATGACACGATTTTATGTAATTGGAGACATCACGCTTTAACTTTGGCCCGGTCATAAGTTTTCCTCACACCCAAATGACCTGATTCATCATGTGCAGTCTTTAATGCTGTGACACGGAATTTTTCAGGCACAACAATTTGAAACACTGGCTCACCAACAAAGTCACCTTCACAAGGCACCCATTTCCTCACAAGCAACTCATCCTGCAGAAAATAGCCAAGAGCAACATTTCCAAACTCACTCTCGGGCAAAACACTCGTCAACAAACCAGACAGAGATGGATCAACCTGCTGACTTTTAACCCACTCTGCCCAAGAGACAGATGGGGGAAGATCAGGTAGAGGAATCACCACTTTCATCTCCTTTTGTCGATGAAGGCAGTGGTGAATTCCAAGTGATAGCAATATCAAGAAGGAACGTGGTAGAAAAATACCAAGGGCTGAATGAAAAAGTTGAAAAGATGTGGGAAGTGAAGGCAGCAGTGGTACCAGTGGTAATTGGGGGAGTGGAGCCGGGACCCCCATCTGTCCAGATGAGCACAATTCTAAGAACAGCTAAGATTCCGTGGAGAACCCTCAAGCTCCCAGGCCTCTGGTAAAGGAGCTTGGCTTGAAAGAAAGGGTGCCGCTCACAAGGGCAAGTGTGGAGTCTTCATAAATGTGTATATATCTCTCAGTTAGCAGCTGCCATAGTCATTCAGCTGAATCTGATTAAACTCTTGGATGAAAAATGAAAATTGCTTGTACACTTTACTATTGCATTTTATAATAAACATATATTGATGTTTTATTATGCCATGGTATGACAAAACTAGCTTGCTGATTACTTAACTCATTGGCTGCCATTGACGTCTATAGACGTCAATTTAAATTCAACCGTTGACTGCCAAAGACGTCTATAGACGTCAATTGCGTTTTTTAACGGAGCGGATGGGGAACAATCTAGCGGAGTTTGTCACTAAACAGAGAATATACTGGCAAAATTACTTACTTTGGATGGGAGATGAGTAAAGATCACATAGATTGTAGAAGAAGACTGAAGCGGCTTTGAAGCCAATGAGACTAATCAAAATGTTTGTAAATTATAATTGCCAAGATCGGAGAAGGAGAAAATGTCGCCGGCGAGACGAAACACGAAATTTAGGCAGCTAATGCTCGAACAGAGCCTTCTGTGCAGCAGAAGTAGTGTACCACTACTATCCACCGACAAGATACCCGGGCCAAGCGGAGAGAGTCGTCGGCGTGCGCATATTTCACCTCAGCGGAGCGCACCACCAGACAGTTCTGATGACTCGGACAATGCTATGCTATCAAAATACCTTCTCAGTGTTGTTTTTGCTGTTTTATGGAAGGAAACCACTTTTCAGATGTTTGAGGTGTCACTAAAGCAAAAAATGTTAGCATCAAAGTCACTGTTCTGCTTGACAGGTTTCTTTGCACAAAAAGCTTGTTTTCTCCATTTTTTGGTCAAAAACAGCTGTTTTTGGTGAAACCAACCTATGTTCTACTGTCTATTACTAAAGGACTGAAATGGTAGAAACAAACTTTTTTTTCCTGATGAAAGAAGAGAGTCTACTCTTTCTTTTGGTAATTTCGGTGTGTACATAGTCATAAGACACACTTTTCTGTGGGTCTTGGAAAATCAGTCAAAATACTGTAAAACACTTGGCAGTATGGGTCTCTCTGCACTGAAAATGGCTGGCAGCGAATGAGTTAATAAATACAGGGGCTGTGAAGCGCCTAATGTGAAACAGGATACCTTCAGTGGGTATTATCACTCATGTGATCTCATTTCCTCTGCAGATCTTTGGTAAAATTGCACTGGTAGATGGCACATTCATCAGCAGAAACAACAATTTCCAGACATTCCCCCAAGCTGTGCTGCTCTTATTCAGGTTGGTGCTTTTAGTCAGACTCTTTGGTTTTGGCTACACAAAATACATGAAACCCCATTTAACATGCAGCATCTGCTATGTCCATGAATAATAAAATCTAATGTTGACAAGAATTTGTTATTTAATGGTCTAGTCTTGTATACCACTTTTTAAACATTTTCTACGTTTATCAAAACACTTTACATATATTTCTTTTTCACCCATTCAAATACATGGCCAGCTGCTTCACATACTTCTTTTAATATAGCACTACTTTTGATAAAAAGCCTTTTTTTGGGAGCCAGGAAACCCAACAAGTTGAATGGGTTCCCCATATACAGACGCTGCAAGTCTCCGTACATGGGGCATATATATGGGGAATATAGGTATGCAGCACTTTTTTAACAATCACATCCCAATGAACATGTTGGGTCCAAGGATAGACGTGGTAGGAAAGCTGGGGATCAGACAGCCAACCTTTTGCATGAAGGACAATCACTTTATCTGCTGAGCCTTGGCTGACTCAAGATACAGATGTTTAGCGCACATGTGTGTATGTATATTTAAACCTCATCTAGTACAGACTAATCTAATTACATGAATACATGTGTGATGATATGGAGAAAGAAAGTAAAGACAATCAATACTCAAATGAAAACTAATAAAAAATATTGTGTTCAAAACTAAATTTGACTGAGTGCCTTTATAGAAGCAACATGATGGTGGCTTTTCCCTGGAAAAGACAGGAGAAATCCCTTGCTTTGAGTTGTGTTTGATTCTGAGTAGTGTTTCAGCCTAAATGTGTGATCAGATTTTTTTTTTGTCTGTTCTGTAGATGTGCTACAGGAGAGGCCTGGCATGAAGTGATGTTGGCGAGTATGTATGGGAAGAAGTGTGACCCCAAATCAGACTTCCTGCCAGGGGAGGAGTACACCTGTGGATCCAACTTTGCTATCATCTACTTCATGAGCTTTTACATGCTCTGTGCTTTTCTGGTAAAACAATTTACCTATTCATATATTCATAAGGCCACATTTGCATGACTATACTATAAGAATTAAATGAAGGTTCCTATATTCTAGTGGCATAGAAACAAGTGGAAGGACAGCAAATTGCCTGTGTTGGAAAAGTCCGATGAGGCCTGACAGGTCTGACAAAAAATAATATTAAGCAACTACAGTGCTTATTTCTCATCTCAAATCTTTCACAATCTGATTTTAGAAGTCAGTTAAGTGAAGGTTTAGTCCATTTTCAATTAGCTCAGAGTGTATGGCCTGAACAGGGAGGTCTGCAGTGCTGCAGTTGGACCGTATTGGTGTGGTGACTACAGTGACTCAAATGGCCAAACATTTATAACAGTATATCTCCTTAACTGAAGTGGAATTTCCATTTTTTGATCCAAATAGAGATTCAATTTCAATTCAATTCAATTCAGTTTATTTATATAGCGCCAAATTACAACAAATGTCATCTCAAGACACTTAAATGATATAGTCCAATTTAAGCCAATTGGAGTTCAATTCATTGTAATCATAATTCATTTCAAAATAATCCAATTCATTCATATAGAGCCAATTCAAAAACAATTTCCTAGCTAAGGAAACCAACAGATTGCACCGAAACTTCCATCCATCCATCGATCATCTTCCGCTGGTCCGGGGATCGGGTCGCGGGGGCAGCAGCTTGAGCAGAGAGACCCAGACGTCCCTGTCCCCGGCCACTTCCTCTAGCTCTTCTGGGGGGACCCCGAGGCGTTCCCAGGCCAGCCGAAAAACATAGTCTCTCCAACGTGTCCTGGGTCTTCCCCGGGGCCTCCTCCCAGGGGGACGGGCCCGGAACACCTCACCGGGGAGGCGTCCAGGAGAAGAAAACCTTAAACAACATGTTGAACAAGACAAAACAGAAGCAACACAATTCAGATAAAACTGATGCCCGAGCCACCTCATCTGACTCCTCTCGATGCGGAGGAGCAGCGGTTCTACTGAAAACCGAAACCGAAACTTGTCTTCAGTCCAATCTCCCGTCCTGAGCGTGCCTGAGGCGACTGTGGAGAGAAACGACTCCCTTTGAACAGGAAGAAACCTCTGGCAGAATCAGAACCAGGAAGGGTGGCCATCCGCCTCCACCAGCTGGGGTTTGAGAAGACAGAAAGGGGGGGAGGGGGCCGCGGCGGCACTGTAACACCATTCAAAGGATATCTGTTGGAACAGGGAAACACGAGTTAATGGCCACAATAATGTCACATATACATAGAGAGAGTAAAATGAGGAAAGGTGGGACAGATGAAGCCCCCCAGCAGGCTGGGCCTATAGCAGCTTAACTATGGGATGTTTCAGGACCACCTGAGCCATCCCTAACTATAAGCTTTATCAAAAAGGAAAGTTTTAAGCCTGGTCTTAAAAGTGGAAAGGGTGTCTGCTTCCCAGACATTTACTGGCAGCTGGTTCCTCAGAGAGGGGCCTGATAACTGAAGGCTCTGCCTCCCAAACGGGCAGCTGGTTCCACAGAGAGGGGCCTGATAACTGAAGGCTCTGCCTCCCAAACGGGCAGCTGGTTCCACAGAGAGGGGCCTGATAACTGAAGGCTCTGCCTCCCAAACTGGCAGCTGGTTCCTCAGAGAGGGGCCTGATAACTGAAGGCTCCGCCTCCCAAACTGGCAGCTGGTTCCACAGAGAGGGGCCTGATAACTGAAGGCTCTGCCTCCCAAACTGGCAGCTGGTTCCACAGAGAGGGGCCTGATAACTGAAGGCTCTGCCTCCCAAACTGGCAGCTGGTTCCACAGAGAGGGGCCTGATAACTGAAGGCTCTGCCTCCCAAACTGGCAGCTGGTTCCACAGAGAGGGGCCTGATAACTGAAGGCTCCGCCTCCCAAACTGGCAGCTGGTTCCACAGAGAGGGGCCTGATAACTGAAGGCTCTGCCTCCCAAACGGGCAGCTGGTTCCACAGAGAGGGGCCTGATAACTGAAGGCTCTGCCTCCCAAACTGGCAGCTGGTTCCACAGAGAGGGGCCTGATAACTGAAGGCTCTGCCTCCCAAACTGGCAGCTGGTTCCACAGAGAGGGGCCTGATAACTGAAGGCTCTGCCTCCCAAACTGGCAGCTGGTTCCACAGAGAGGGGCCTGATAACTGAAGGCTCTGCCTCCCATTCTACTTTTAGAAACTCTGGGAACCTCAAGTAAACCTGCAGTTTGGGAACGAAGTGCTCTGTTAGGAAAATATCTTACAATGAGATCTTTAAGATATGATGGAGCTCGGTCATTAAGAGCTTTATATGTAAGGAGAAGAATCTTAAATTCTATTCTGAATTTAACAGGGAGCCAATGAAGAGAAGCTAAAACTGGAGAAATATGATCTCTCCTGTTAGTTCTCATCAGAACTCTGGCTGCAGCATTTTGGATCAACTGAAGGCTTTTCAGAGAATATGTGGGACAGCCCAATAATAAAGAATTACAGCAGTCCAATCCTGAAGTAACAAATGCATGGAGCAGTTTTTCTGCATCACTCTGAGACAAGATGTTCCTGATTTTAACAATATTACGAAGATGAAAGAAGGCAGTCCTAGAAACCTGTTTTATATGCGAGTCAAATGATAAGTTCTGGTCAAAAATAACTCCAAGGTTCCTCACTGTAGAACTAGAAGCCAAGGAAATACCATCTAGAGTAACTATATAGCTAGACAATTTCTCCCTGAAACGCTCAGGTCCAAAGATAACGACTTCAGTTTTGTCTGAATTTAGAAGCAGACAGTTCTGAGTCATCCAGGTCTTTATGTCTTTATGTCTTTAAGACATGCTTGTAGTCTGACCAACCTATTGGGTTCATCTGGTTTTATAGATAAGTACAACTGAGTATCATCAGCAAGAGCAACACCCAGGTTTGTTTTGAAAAAAAATTCATGAATAGGAATTGTTTGTGCCACGTGACCATAATCATCCTCATGCAAGTAAAATAAGCAAATATTTTGCCTCTATTTATGCACAGATCATAAACCTATTTGTGGCTGTCATCATGGATAACTTTGACTACTTGACACGTGATTGGTCGATTCTTGGCCCCCAGCACTTGGATGAATTCAAGAAAATCTGGGCAGAATATGATCCTGAGGCCACGTAAGTATTTGTGTTAATGTATATGACTCTAGCTGTACTATTTAAGTATTTTTGTGGCTGGAACTATTACTCTGCTTCTTATGGGGCTCTAGATTGCAACCTGTTACCCAGTTTGCGGTTTTTAGTTTCCTAAATATTCCAGGAATGCTGTTATTTAGGTGCAGTGACGATCCTGGTTTTGATTGTTGTGTGGCTCACTTGGGAAGGTCTTTGGACATCTAAATAACCTTGTTTGTTAACATTCTCTGAACATCTAATGTTGGAACCTGTGCAGAAATTTCCAGTTTGAAATATATACAAGACCCCTTCCATTAAACCTTTGAAAGGTAGTGACCCTTGATGGAAAGGGGGGGTTACTTGAGGGCACAAGGTCAAGAGGTCATGAGGGGGTTGTTTATGTGTCTGTTATTAATTTGTAGTTTGTGTTCTCGCTTTTTTTTAAATGTTTTTTTTATGTGTTCTCACTTTGACATGGTGCTGGCGAGGGAATGGAGGGGTTCTGAGAAAAGAAAGATGTGGTGATGTCAAAAGAGGAAGTGACCCTTGGGGTGAATGAAACACATCCTCACAACCCCAATATGGTTGTGAGGATGATAATTAATAATGATTATTATTAATTAATTGAATTACAATTGGCTTGAATTGGACTTACTATCTAAGTGCCTTGAGATGACATTTGTTGTATTTGGCGCTATATAAATAAAAATTAATTGAATTGAATTGAGAAACATGGGACAGCACTAAGACAAATTTTTGTTGTAATACTTATTTATAAAAATGATTAAAAGTGATTATTTCAAGTACCAATGAATTTGAAATGTGAGAACTAATGGATAGAGGGAGGGTGGGTTCTTTGTAAAGTGTTAAAAAAAGCCTGTGAGAGAGCTCCTGTGCAGAGAATGGTGGCTATGTAAAAGAAACCAGATTCATCACGGTAAGGACCAAAGACACACACTGACAAAAAGAAAAAGAAATAGTGTATAAGAAACCTACTGAGACAGCATCTACTTCTCAGTCTCTCATTTGTGAGACTCCCGTAACAATATATCAAGCTTTGCCCTTCATAATAGATGCTCCCAAGAAAAGTATGTTGTTTCTGTGCAGAAATCCTTCCACTCAAGTCTTTGCACGAAGAATGGTCAGGAGAGAAGGTGGGACTATGTGTTCAAGTATCAGTTGGATAACAAACATGAAAAGTTGGGGGCTCAGACCGTAGCTATACTGACTTCCAATTCCTGGGGAGTGTTGAAACTGGAGTGGAAAGGTGTAGAACAGGGGTCTTCAACGTTTTTCAGGCCAGGGACCCCCAAACTGATGGAGAGTTGGAGCAGGGACCCCCCTACTATTTATATGGCATACAATTGTGTTTTATATTTAACGGGGCCTAGTGCCGTGTATAAACATAGCTACTCTGTTATCGTACATTCAATACTAAGCTATTCAAATAATACACAGGTTAATATATTCATGTTTTTATTTTAAACATGTGCAAGGTACAGGGTGGCCGTGCCACTGCCATTTATAAACAAACATCTTGCATACAACACTGAGCTATTCAAATAATCCACAGATTTTAACTTTAAACGTGCATGTAGATGGGACAATGAATCCTCAAACCATCTGTGGATGGCACACGTTTGCACACAATTTGTGAGAAAAAACTGTTTGAAAAAAAAAAAAAAAAAAAAGTTAAAAATCGTCTAATCAACCAAAGATTTCCCGACCCCCCTGCAGTACCTCCGCGAACCCCCTGTTGAAGACCTCTGGCGTAGAAGAAGAAGATGGACTCCAGCCACCGCCTGCTAAATGTCAGAGTACAATCTCCCTTTAGTGACAGTGAGCTTGCCTAATAAAAGATCATTTTCAGGGGCTTCCGGTTTCCACCCGTCATGGAGTAGCCGCAAGTCTTACACGCTCCGCATATTTGAACTTATTACTTTGAGTAGAACACGACATTCTAACATTTTGGAGGCATAACTCGGTGGCGCATATACTGCTGAACCACTTGTGTGTGTTATGGCAAGTAAAACTCAGAAGAGGTTGACCAAGGCAGCGGCGCAAAGTTTAGCTAGCCCCTCACTCAAGCAAACGCTCATGGCTAACGCTAGCGTTACCACCACCCACCACCCGGATCCCCCATCTCCGACGGAGCAACCCGAGGAGTACGCTCTTTTCCAGCTACTTAAAGCTGAGATGGATACTTCTCGTCATCTACTGGGTGATACGATCAAACAAGAGATGGTGACTTTTCGTGCTGAAATCAAACAAGACCTCGAGGCTCTCCGACAGCACACAAAGGCTGACATCGCCTCTCTAAAAACGGAGTTAAGAGCTGAAATAGCATCCATGCGCTCCACACAGACCGAGACGGCAACTACTGTTCGGGAGATCGAGGGCGCGCTGAACCGTCATGATTCCAGCATCACCAACATGGAGGGCGTCATTTCAGAGTTCAAGCGGGAGATCGGGAAACTAAAAGACCGGAATGATGACCTTGAGAACAGAAGCCGCCGGCAGAATCTAAGAATTATCGGGATCCCCGAGGGCGCAGAAAACGGCAAACCGACGACATTCATGGCCTCATTTTTTACCGAGGTGTTGGGCGAGGAGATGCCGAGCCCTCTGGTGCTCGACCGTGCTCATAGAACCTTAGCTCCAAAACCCAAACCTGGCGACCGACCTAGACCCATGATCGTGCGGCTGCACTACTACTCGGACAAGGAGAAGATCCTGCATCTATCCAGAAACAAGGGCGAACTTAAATTCAGAGAGACGAGGGTCCACATATTCCCGGATATGAGCGCCGAGCTTAGCCGCCGCAGAGCAGCTTTTAACCCGGTCAAGGCGAAGCTCAGACAGGCGGGCATTAAGTATGGCATGTTCCACCCAGCCGAGCTGCGTTTCACCTGTGACGGCGTTTCGCACTCTTTCAAAGAACCCGCAGATGTGGAAGTTTTTCTCGCCAAACGGAGCCATCCCTCCTTGGAGACGTAGGAAAACTTTGCTGGTGTCTCGTCCTATATGCGAATCTCTACTACTGGTACTGTAATCTATCTTGATCTATATTCTTACTATCCTGAGCTGACTTAATTTATTTAATTGTTTTTCTTTTAAAAAGATAGGAAAGATGTTCTTTGACTCGAGTTGAGGCCAGTCCCTTATTTATTTTCTATAGACCTATTTATAATAAGGAAGGCAAAAAGACACTTATTTTTTTATTTTCTGACATGGGTCGTACTTGGATGTACAATTACGCAATTCAAAAGTTAGACTGCATATATTTTCCTTGAGGCCTTTTTCTTCCTATTTTTACTATTATTATTATTATTATTATTATTATTATTATTATTATTATTTTTTTTTTTTTATAGGCTCAGCTGAGACACAGTACCAGTATGTTCATATGTTCATTGGGTTACATTTTTTATATGCAGCTCATAACCTTATGTTATCTGCGTTCCTAGGAGGCCACAATATTGTATTTGTTTATATATTTAGTTTTCTTTTTATCCTGAGTGGCTCTTCATGTTTATACCTGGATTTTAAAGGCAGGGATTTAAATTTTTCCTTAGTTGTTACTACTGAAACATATGACACTTTAAGGAGCAGTGTATGTGTTTTTGTTGCTGTTGTTTTGTGTGTGTTGTTGTTGCTGTTTATTCTATGCGTATGGAAGCGCAACGAAAGAGTACCAAGTGCGTATGGGGCGTCTTACCTCTCGTTTGGGGAGAGGTGATTTGGGGAAGGGGACACAATATTTTTTGTTTTGTTTTGTCTGTATGTGTAATTTGTTATTTTGTATTAATGGATGTGTGGCAGTGTCAGCGATATCCTGTGGATGCTTTAACAGTGGTCAATTACCTGTCTACCTCTGACTATGGTTAATCCAGCGCTGACCGTGAGTGATGATGATGTTACGGTGAACTGTATTAGTTGGAACACCAAGGGAGTTAATCAGATCATCAAACGTAATAGAGTTTTATCCCATTTGAGAAGTCTTGATGTTAATATCGCTTTCCTCCAAGAAACCCACCTTACATTCTCTGATCATAACAGATTACGCAAAAGGTGGGTGGGGCAATTATACCACTCTAATTATCAAAACAAGTCTAGAGGAGCTGCAATTCTTGTTAATAAGAATACTCCTTTTATTATGCAAACTGTTACTGCGGACCACCGAGGGAGATATGTTGTGGTCACAGGGACCCTGTATAATATACCTATAATTCTGGCTAATGTTTATGCTCCAAATGGAGATGATGCACAGTTTCTGAAGACTTTTTTATCCTCACTTCCCAACTTAAACACGCACAGGCTTATTTTGGGGGGTGACTTTAATTGTGTGTTACATCCAGTATTGGACCGCTCCTCCAGCACTCCTTACAATATAACAAGATCAGCGAAGATCATTACTTCCTTTCTTCAAGTTTATAATATGACTGATCCCTGGCGTTTCCTGTACCCTGATCTAAAACATTATTCATTCTTCTCCCCTGTGCATCATTCCTATTCACGTATCGATTATTTTTTTCATCGATAATCAGTTGCTGACCTCGATCAAGGACTGCAGGTATGAAAGTATTGTAATTTCTGATCATGGGCCTGTAGTTTTGCAAATATCCTTTCCAAAGAAGGTTACTCGATGCCCCTGGCGCTTTAACAATACTTCGCTCACTAATGAAGGGTTTGTTAACCATATAAACTCAGAAATAGATTTTTTCATGTCCATGAATAATACACCAGACGTTAGCAAATCCACTCTTTGGGAATCACTTAAAGCTTTTTTAAGAGGAGAGATTATTTCATATACCACCTGGGAGGGCAGGAATAGAAAACAGCGCCTTAAAGATCTCACAGACCAAATTCATCAGTTGGACTGTAAATATTCAACTGCCCCCACCACTAAACTTTTAAGGGAGAGATCAGCTCTGCAGACAGAGTTCGACTTGATGACCACCCATTATACAGAGCAGCTCCTACTTCAATCTCGCTCTAATCTGTATGAACACTCAGATAAGGCAGGCAAGACTCTCGCTCAACAGATTAGGCAGTTCACAGCCTCTACCCTGATCACAAGTATCCGTAAACGTGACGGCCAGATCTCAAATAACGAACAGGAGATAAATAATGAGTTTAAAGTATTTTATTCCTCCCTTTACACCTCTGAGGTGGCCCATGACCCCTCTAGGCTAGAGTCATTTTTACAGAGCATGGACTTGCCTCAAATAAGTGAATCATTTATGGATCAATTAGAAGAACCTCTGTCTCTGGATGAAACAAGATCAGCTCTTTACAGTATGCAGAATGCTAAAGCTCCGGGACCTGATGGATTCACGGTCGAATTCTATAAGAGATTTGGAGAAAAGCTGCTGCCAATTTTACTCACTCTTTTTGAGGAGTCCTTTGTCAGGGGCCAACTTCCACCTACACTCTCTCAGGCTTCTATCTCAGTCATATTGAAAAAGGGTAAGGATCCCCTCAGTTTGGGGTCTTACCGTCCGATATCACTCCTGAACGTGGACTGCAAATTGTTAGCCAAGATCTTAGCTCACCGCCTTGAAACTACCCTACCTTCAATTATCTCTCCAGATCAAACTGGTTTTATAAAAACCGCCTCTCTTTTTTTAATATTCGTCGGGTTTTAAATATCATGCAGAACGCGGATCCCAATCAGCCACTACCCGAAGTAATTATTTCTCTGGATGCTGAGAAAGCGTTCGATAGGGTTGAGTGGGGCTACCTTTTTCAGTGTCTAGAGAGATTTAAATTTGGTCCAAAATTCATTTCATGGTTAAAATTGTTATATAAATCTCCAATGTCGTCAGTACGCACTAATAATAAAGACTCCCAATATTTCCCGTTGCACCGTGGCACAAGGCAGGGATGCCCATTGTCACCTCTTTTATTCGCGATAGCCATTGAGCCTCTTGCAGCATCACTGCGCTCCTCACCTGAGATTCACGGCATTTTAAGGAGTGGAAAAGAACACAAGCTATCATTATATGCTGATGATTTATTGTTATTTATTAGTGACCCCCAGAATACTTTACCACGCGTTATGACTACGCTAGATCATTTTACAGAGCTTTCAGGCTATAAGATCAATGCATCAAAAAGTGAGCTTTTTCCTGTCAACTCTGCTGCACAATCACTCTCTTTTAACTCCTGCCCTTTTAAGGTGACTACTGATAAATTCACATACTTGGGTATAGTTCTAACTCGGAAACTCTCAGATCTCTTTAAACTTAATTTTACTTCTCTTTTAGAGTGCACCAAGATGGCCTTTGACAAATGGTCTTCTCTTCCTATCTCATTAGCTGGCAGAATTAACTTAATAAAAATGAACATATTACCCAAATTCTTATATCTGTTCCAAACTATACCAATCTTTATCAACAAATCGTTTTTTTCACATCTTAACAAGATCATCTCTGACTTCATTTGGAATAAGAAACCACCTCGTATCCGTAAGGAATTTTTACAAAGACCCAAATCAATGGGCGGGATGGCCTTACCTCTTTTCCAATTATACTACTGGGCAAGTAACCTGAGAGCCTTGGCTTACTGGCTTCAAACCTATGCTATCAACGAGGCCCCTGCCTGGGTCCAAATGGAGGCTGATGCGAGCCTCCCATTATCCCTCCCAGCCTTGTTATACTCGGCCATGCCTATTACACCACGCCGAGCATCTATTGCCCCCCTAGTCTACCATTCACTACGAATATGGGCTCAGGTGCGAAAACACTTTGGCTGGCAGGCTGGATCGCTTTGTGCCCCAATCGTGGCAAATCACCAGTTTTCCCCTTCACTTCAACAGGATCCCTTCTTAGTCTGGCGCGAGAAAGGTATTGTCTCATTTAAAGATCTCTACATAGCAGATATTTTTGCCTCATTTGACCAGCTCAGAGCTAAATTTGATTTACCAAAATCACATTTTTTAAGATTTTTACAGGCCCGAGATTGGATTCGTAACCAAACCAGATCATTTCCTGCAATCCCTGAACGACAGCCCATAGATACTCTGTTCCCAACAGATCTATCTCACAAAGGCATAATATCTCTTATGTATATGAAACTCCTCTTTTCAGACGGCATCTCTTGATGCACTGAGAGAAGCGTGGCAGGCTGATCTAAACCTACAAATTACAGATACTGAATGGTCAGATATATTCTCAAGGATACACTCCTCATCAATTTGTGCCAGACATGGCCTACTTCAGTTCAAAGTAGCACACAGACTGCACTTTTCAAAAGCCAGAATCGCAAAGATGTATCCAACAATTGATGATTCATGTAATAGATGCAATTTTTCACCTGCAACCTTGGCTCATACGTTCCGGTCTTGTCCGAGGCTCTCGGGTTATTGGTCCTCTATATTTGATACCCTATCCAAAGTATTTAAAAGAACAATAAACCCAAACCCTCTCACAGCCATTTTTGGTATTCAATGTGAGGATGACCATCTTCCTAGGGCACAATCTGATGGCGTTGCTTTTGTCACTCTCATAGCGAGAAGAATAATTTTACTTAATTGGAAGCAGGCTGCTCCACCCTCCTACAAACATTGGGTTAGAGATACGCTACAACTCTTGAAGTTAGAAAAAATTAGACTGGCTTTACGACGTCCTAATAATAATTTCAGCAGGTTATGGCAACCTTTTATTACATACCTGCTCGGACAGGTATAGCGTTTTGATATGTCATGTATATATGTCATGTATATATTGTCATTCATCATTACTGAAAACCACATGAATGTTCTCTCACACACCTTTATTTTGTGTTAATTTCTTTAATTATTATGTTCTATTATTATTTTTAAATTTTATTTTATTTTATTTATTTTATTTTTTTTTCTATTGTTTGCTTGTCCCCTTGGGGTGGGGGGGTGGGGGGTTTTCTTATATTTCTGTATTTCTGTATGTCTTATGTATCATTTTAAATTGTGAAAACCAATAAATAAAGTGGAAAAAAAAAAAAAAAAGATCATTTTCAGGACTATATAGTTGAAAACAGCAGCTTCTGGTCACTGGTTGTTCTGTGCCAGCCAGCTGACAGAAGAAGAACCCCACAGATCTTTTAACTCCAAATGCGGTGTGTTTCAGATATTGTATTCACTGCTTGGACGTAGAAGATGTATGAAATAGCTGAATGGATTTCATCTATGTTCCACAGTTGCCAAACTGGAATGACATTCTAGTGGTGAAGAAAACACTGGCTTTTAGACTCCACCTCCAATGACACACCTCTAGGCACACTGTATAGAGCAGTGGTCTCAAACGTTTTTAAGCCCAAGATGCCTGACCTCCACCTTGGTGAGAGGCAAGATCTACCTATTGAAGTGTTGAAAGAAAAAGACAGTCCAGATTGTACTTCCAACTTGACGCCTTTTAATCAGGCTAATTGTATTCGAATTACATGAAATACTGTGGTCCAACGTTCTAATTAGTGCAACAAAGAAAACACTGTAACGAGCATATCACACTGGCCATAGTTTCACATAAACTTCAATTGTAAGTTATTCAATTTCATTTCAACACAAAAAGAAAAGGAATGTGGAATTTTACACTTATATGAGGACAAAATTTTATTTATGGTAGACAAGCAGATCATATCAAGTGTTATGTGTATCCACTGAAGTCACATTAATATCAGCATTTTAGAAAATAGAACTGAAATGCTAACAAAATTCTCAATGCAACTATCAAAATAGAACAATAATTGTGTTTTAACAAAATTCTCAGTCAGTGTAAATAAGCTCAGTGCAATTATGTACCATCTTATGCATCATCAGTTTTCACATTGCCATCAGATGTTAAAACTGGCATGTTACTCACCCAGATTAGTGAGATGGCTGTGACTGAATGCTGTCTGTGAGTGCTTTGTAATTTGGCTCATAGCTACTGACAGCTAGCCTGAAACAGTCTGTGAGGTGTTTGTCAGTAAGGCGGCTCCTGGACTTTGATTTAATTATTTTCATCTGTGAAAACGCCATTTCACAGAGGTAAGTGGATCCAAAGTAGGCGCTCATCCTTAAGGCTCTAGCATGGTTGCCGCGTCTGCTAGCGCGAGCGGTGTTGATGACATCACGATTTCGTGCCCGCCATATATAGTGGCGCCAGTCGATGCTCCAGTAGTTGCAATTTTCTCTGTCACAGAGGTGGCGCTACTCTACAACCATGAAAGTGGAGAAGAAAACAATGTCACTGTCAAGAGCAAGAATACTGTAATTAATGATACTGCTGCAGTATCTGGAAGATGAAATGCTTCGTGTGTTTCTGTGTTTCACGAAGTTCGTGAGCCAAGACAATTCAGTCAGTAGAGGTGAAGGTCTGAAGCCCCCGGCATCATCACTTGGAGTCTCTGCCCTCCTCTTTGCCTTCACGTATCTGTCCCGTAGCTTCTTCCACACATTCTTACAGAACTCTCCCTCGTTCCCCAAAGTTCTGCCAATCTCTGTCCACCAGTTTTGGGAGTTTACGTGCTCCCTGTGCTGTTTCACTGCAGTTTCATACAGCTGCCTGTACAAACGCACCTCCTGACTGATGCCGACTGGTGCACGACAACGCGCTGCACCGTCTTTTCAAGGCAAGCGCCATGCCTGAAACGTCATTTTGACGTCACGGGTCGGCTGCGCCTGAGCGACGCGTCAACTGTAACTCCGGCTTTAGTGCACATGAGGTGAGGAGGGGAAACTTCTCCCTGCTGACAATTCCCCAAAAGTTACTGTCCCATTTTGCAAATCAACCATCTCCATGTCAACCCCACTAGGCAGAGCAAATACCTGCTGAAATTTGGCTGCTACCTGTTCCACATCAATGGTCAGGAATGGATTTAAGACGAATGCAGCAACGTCTAATTCACCAAAACGTAGACTGAACTCTGCTGCCACTTTGTCCAGGTGAACACAGTGCTGCTCAGGGTAAAAAGCGTCCTTGTCACCGATGGCCTGTGACATTTTCTCCAGGTTAGGAAAGTGTGTCAGCCTCCTGTTTTTCAGCTGTGTGTTCCAAACACCGAGCTTGGCCTTGAACGCATTCACTGCGCTTATCATGTGGGGCAGGTGTGGGTCTTTTCCCTCAAGCTCGTTGTTCAGCTCGTTCAGTTTTGCCGTCAGGTCTGTCAGAAACCCCAGGTCCAGCAGCCACTGATCATCTGACAGCTCCTCATGCTCCTCGTCTCCAGAAAAGTCTTTATCTCGGGCAGCAAATCAACAAATCGCTGGAGCACTTTGCCGCGACTCAACCACCGGACATCAGCGTAGAGGAGTAGGTCTCCGTATGCGGCATCGAGCTCATCCAATAAAGCCTTGAACAAGCACTTTTGTTCTGATCGAGTTGATCAGTTTGACCACCAGAGTCATAACTTGAGAAAAGTTCAAGACCTTCCCCGCCAAGGCCTGCTGGTGAATTCCACAGCGGTAATTCATTACGGCACAGCGCAATAAATCCAGCGCGCACACCACGCATCGCTTGGGCTCCATCAGTGGTAATTGCCACCAGTTTGTGAATCAGATGTCATTATCTTGGACATATTTTTTAAACGTGTTGTAAATATCCTCACCTCTCGTTCTCTCCTTTAAGTGCAAAAGAGTGAGGAGATCCTCTTTTGTTGTAGAGTCCGGGAACGCCATCCTGACAAATACAACAAGTTGAGCTGTGTGCATTCTTGGCCTGAACACATGGTTGTCAAATGCATGCATCGCCCATGGGATTAAGTTCATTGATAACTTTAATATCTTTTGGAACTGTAAGGAGCGTTTCAGACCTGATGGCGTGCATCCCAATCGAACTGGATGCAGATTACTTGGTGCACACTTACGTCATGCTGTTGGGACGGCAAACCCAAACATGACTGTACAGATTAGACTGAAGGACACAGCAGCGAGGCAAACAACCCCCAGCCCGCCCCCCTCACCAGACCCTTTACTCCACATCACCCAAGGTCTCAAAAGGGCGTCTCTATCCCAGCCAGGACTCCAGCGACCACCATCAACCGAGAAACGCAGGGCACCCCCTCACTCCTCTTACATCATCTGTCCTGGCAGAGCAGGACACAAGGGGATGTGCAGGATGTTCAAGGAGCAGCACAACACCCAGAGTTCAAAACAAAGATACCATGCCCTGATATGATTACAATTAATTGAATTCCAATTGGCTTGAATTGGACTTTATTATCTAAGTGCCTTGAGATGACATTTGTTGTATTTGGCGCTATATAAATAAAAATGAATTGAATTGAATGTGTTCAGGGTCCCTGCTAAAGTAGTCCTACCACTCAAAATCAAATAAAATCACATTTATTTATATTGCACATTTCATGTTCAAAGTGCTTTACATAAAATAAAAGCATTGCAGCAGGGAGTGGAAGAAGCATTAAAAATACATCAAAGAATATAAAGAGAAACAAATAAAATCATTTAAATGAATTTAAAAACAAGCAACAGTCCAGACAAGTTCAAAGATACCGTGCAGATTTCATGCATATCAAATCATATCAAATCAAATCAACTGGACTCTGGACTGGACCAGCTGACCTGAGTCCTTGGATCTAAGAGCTCTGCTGGCTTTATATTCTCTGAACAGATCACAGATGGATTCTGGGCCTAAACCGTTCTGGGATTTGTAAACCATCAGCAGGCTTTTAAAATCTATTCTGTGACTGACTGGAAGCCAGAGTAAAGATTTTAAAGCTGCTGTGATGTGTTCAGATCTCTTAGTCCGGGTTAAAACTCCAGCAGCAGCGTTCTGGATGAGCTGCAGATGTTTAATGCTCTTTTTGGGAAGTCCAGTTAAAAGAGCATTACAGTAATCGAGTCTACTGGAGATGAATGCATGGATGAGTTTCTCCTGGTCTTTTTGGGAGAGGAAACCTTTAATTCTGTTGATGTTTCTGAGATGGTAAAAAGCTGCCTTGGTGACAGCTTTGATGTGGCTGCTGAAAGTCAGATCTGAGTCTATCAACACTCCGAGGTTACCAACTTGGTCAGTGATTGTAAGGTCCCGAGTCTCAAGATATTTACCAACGCTGACCCTCTTCTCTTTGCTACCAAACAGAATGATCTCAGTTTTGTCTTCATTTAATTGTAGAAGATTCTCTCTCATCCAGGTGTTTACTTCCTCCAGACACTGACACAGTACGTCTGCTGGGCTGCAGTCGCCATGGTGACAGAGACACATAAAGTTGTGTATCATCTGCATAACTGTGAATCTGACCCAAAGGGAGCATATACAAGTTAAACAGAAGAGGTCCAAGAATTGACCCCTGGGGGACTCCACAAGTCATGGCCACTCGCTCAGATTCATAGCTGCCAATTGTAACAAAATAACTCCGGCCTACTAAGTAGGACCTGAACCTGTTCTGAGAACAAGCTGGGACCCAATAGGATTCCTGTATTAGTTAGTAAAAGAAGGAATCAAAAACAGTCAGCCTGCTGGGTGAATCTAATCTGTTAACGGTACCACGTACAACTCACAATACAACAGAGACCGGTGTAAACTCCACAAAGCTAGCCTTACTTAATATTAGATCTCTGTCCAATAAGTCACTGTTAGTTAATGACTTCATAATTTCACACAATTTAGATTTTCTTTTTCTGACAGAAACATGGTTAACAGAGAGCACAAGTGCTACTGTTCTTAATGAAGCAGCTCCCCCAAACTTTAGTTTTATGGATAAATTCCGAAATGGGAGGAAAGGTGGGGGAGAAGCTGCCTTATTTAAAGATACATTCCAGTGTAAAGTACGGTGGCCCTTAAGTGCAAATCACAACGGCAAATCAATAAAAAGAACGGGAAAAGAGAAACGACAACGACATTAACCAAACCGGAAAAGGTTGGTACCCTTGGACGACATGAATCATCGCTGATTGGACTGGTCGTCCATTGAACCGGAAGGACTATGGTTTGCATGTTTTCAAAATATGAGCGCTGCTAGTGACAACGTATGCGCTGCTGATAAAGAATATTTTGATGCGAATCCAGGAGACCTCCAGCGATTTTTAAAGAGCACCGGAGTGCCTGAAAGGGTAGTCCAAAAATGTTCCACTTGCAGGGCACGGCTTCAATGTCGAGGTTTGCAGAGCGGGGCACCAAGAACGGAAGGGGGGAAAGCCTGCTTGAGGCACACTGCTGAGAGGCCCATAAAGAGCTGACTGACATGCAAAACCACATACCCAAGGACCCAGACAGTGGAAACGCCGAGAGACTATACCTATTGGCATTGAAATCAGTATTTTACTTTACTACTTGTTTTTGTAGTTGAAGTAAGCTTGTATAATTTGATTTACCAATTCAATTAAATGTTCAACCTGATTCATCTAACTTTTCAAATCAGAGCAGCTCTGACCCTTGGTTATTTTAAAATGACCTTGAACCCACTTCTTGCCATTTGTTATCACTGTTTGCATTAATATTTCAAAGACACATGGCTGCATAACTGTCGCCAGGCTGAAAACAGTTCTATTTAGCTGTGCATATGACACCTGAAAGTATTTTATCTGCACTCTTCACTTTTAAATTAATTAATTAATGATTATTTTTAATGTTTTTTTTAATTTTTATTTTATTATTATTATTAGTAGTAGTAGTATTATTATTATTTTTATTTATTTATTTATTTTTAATGATTTTATTACCTGATCACTGCATAATTCTTGTAACATTTTCCTCTTGTTATATTCTGTAATACCAAATAAAAAATTCTCTGAATGTTAGTTTATGGCTCTTGTTAATGTAACCCCAGGAGAACCTCAGCTGATATTAGATAAATGTGCTGGGTTTGCTGGGTTGTGCTTATATAGTGAGCTAAGGGTTATCCTGCTCGTACCACATGGAAGCTACCTGATTAACAAGTTGGATAGACCAAAAGACAGTAGTGCTCTCACTGCAAAGAGAATATTTTGTCAACATTTTGTGTCCTTTGTTAAAAGCTAAAAATTATATTTATATAAATTATTTGGGGTCCAACATGATATGATCAGGTCATATTTGTAAAACTCTAAAATTGTTTGTTTACTCTTTCTTTCAGAGGGCGTATCAAGCACCTTGACGTAGTGACACTCCTACGGAGAATACCTCCTCCATTGGGCTTTGGCAAGTTCTGCCCTCACAGAATTGCCTGCAAGGTGAGAACATTTTTGTCATCAAAATGTAACATGCTTTTTCTTTCTGGAGTTAAGAGACTGGCAAGTTTTCACTTGTGATATGTTGGAAGTGACTAAGCTGTTGCATGTAATTACATCATCATTCAGCGCTGGACAGAATATAGCTGACCTCCTGCCTCTTCTACCAGAACTGAGCAACCAAGAATATGGTTTATCCTCTCTGGCTAGAGTCTGAAGGGTTTGCTTGGACTGTCCGAGCCTTGTACTTCGAAAGAATTTGAATGTGAATGTGTTAATAAGAAGGAAGATTTCTGTCTCTTGGTCTGGTGTGAACATTTGTATAACATGTAATCTGTTTTGTTTCTGCAGAGGTTGGTGTCGATGAACATGCCTCTCAACAGTGATGGAACTGTCACCTTTAATGCAACTCTGTTTGCTCTGGTTAGAACTGCACTAAAAATAAAGACCGAAGGTTTGTCTTATAGCATCATTTTAAAACTGTAAACTACTCAAGAAATAGTTAGGTAAAGCAACACTAAATATTTGCCATAAGAAGTAGTAAAAGCCACTGACACAATGAGGCAAGTTCACAACAAGAATGTTCAGTTTAGTTTTGTTGCACCACATGTCATCTTCAGGGCGCTTTAAACAGAGAGCTGTCCACTTACACACACTCCAATTAGTTTTCAATTCACTGTAATCCAGATAGATTCCAATTCAACCCCTTTTTTTAACTTAAAATTAAAATTTATAGAAGATAGTTTTGTTAAGGAAGTCAGACTAAATCAAATCATCAATTAATTTCAACAAACATCTAATGTTCAGTAATGTGAAGAACAAAGTAGAAAATCAAAGAATGAATGTACTTGTTTCCTCTTTCGTGTCTATATGTGCACTTTTCCATTTTCCTCCTGTCAGTCTCAAAAATGCTTATTTTAGCTGACAGGGGGCTGGTTGTACAGATATTCCAGTGGTGCATAAAGTTTGTGGGCTCTTTACATCATGGAAGAAATGGATAAATACTGAAAAGTTTACGTGGTTTTCAAGTAGACCAAAACTGAAAAATGTCATAAGTAAGTATATGACAAGTAGAGATACGACTTTGCAGTGGTTATTGAAGGAACTTGTGAATATTGTTGTTTACTGTCTTGAATTGATTGTCCTTCTTTTGTCCCATTATTGCTCTCCCATTACTCAGGTAATTTTGAACAAGCCAATGAGGAGCTGAGAGGAATTATCAAGAAGATCTGGAAGCGTACTAGTATGAAACTGCTGGATCAAGTCATCCCACCTATTGGAGGTCAGCTTTTATCATTATCAGGGAGCCCTCTGATGATAGAAAAAACACTTTTTACAGGTTATGCAAGAAAGTAAGCTGCACTGACACAATAATAACTGTACCTGTACACAGGTAGAAGGATCCAAACAGGAACAATAGTGTAACAGTGAGAAACATCTCTCTACTAAACTTATGTAGATACAAATAAATATATACACTGTTTGGAGATGGCATCTGGTGCTGGCGCTTTGAGTCTTCCTGAGCTTTTCTACTCCAGCTGACCACTCAAAGCACTTTAACATTAAATGCCACATTCACCCACATACAGAACATAGTCTATCTAGTTTTTTCACAGGCTTTTTTACACAGTGCTTTGTTCTAAACATTCATTTTAGATTCACACTCATACACTAATGAACGCATAGGTAGGCAATGTGGGGTTCAGTGTCTTGCCTGAGGACGCTTTGACATTAAGCCTGGGGAAGCAAGGAGTCAAACCACCAACCTTTCAAGTCTTGGCGGGTAACTGCTCTTCCTCCTGAGCTACAGTCGCACCAACTGCTACCAATAGATGGAACATTGTTGCCTCGTGCAACTTAACCTCAAAGCAGACAAAGAGGTGGTTGAGGTCCTATCCCAGATATGCCTCACTGCCAACAGATGAGAGGTTGTTGCATCTGCAGTTGGTACTGTCCTGCACACCTTTCACATCTGCCTTGTGTCATTACTTTAGAAGCAGTCCTAAATCCTTCTCTTGTAAGCAGTCTTGGCCTCCCTGATGACTCTCTTCACGCTTGCTCTGGCAGTACTGGTTAACACCCCATAACCAGATCTGAATGCTGTGTTCCTCTCCTGGAGCTGCCATTAAACTTTTCTTATCATCTTATCATCAACGTTTTTATCCAAAGTGATCTACAAGTGAGGATATAACAGTACAGCTAACAATAAGCTACATAGAAGGAAACCACGAGTCAGGCTCAAGAGATATACTTTAGTGAGGAGAGTGAATACTTTTACAGAACTGCATGTCGCATTCTCATTAGGAGCTGAGCCCCCGAAGGACTGACCCTAAAATTGCCCCTGCTTGGCATTTTATTACTTCACTATTTTCTGAGAAGACTGTACACTTACAGTCTGTGTTTGCATTAACAGATGACGAGGTTACGGTGGGGAAGTTCTATGCCACCTTCCTAATCCAGGATTATTTCCGGAAACTGAAGAAGAGGCAGGAAGAGTACTATGGCTACCGTCCTACCAAGAAAAGTGCTACGAATGAGATCCAGGTATGCAAAAATGGTGTGACGATTAGATTGATCTCGTTTAAATTATTCATTTGATTTCAATCAACTACAAAGATAATGTTTCTACACAGTATTGATTTTTTTTTCATTAGAGGAAACAGATTTTAACTGTTTTTATACTACTGAAAAGCAATGGAATTCTTGATAGCTAATATTTACGAGGTGATTTTTAATCAACCACTTAAATATAGTTAGATGTCTTTTTGGTTACCTATTGTAACAGCAAGAGGGTTCCAGGTTCGAATCCCAGCTGGTTCTTTCCTTCTAAAGATCTCACAGACAGGGTTCTCCATCAGACATTCACTCTTACCAGTTTGCATTTTCAGCTCTGCGATGCACTGCAATCTTACCTGCCACTGGATCAGACTCTACCAGGTGGTGATCAGCTGACAGATCAGCCCCTCTTCACCAAGACATACGGCCTCACGTCTTATGATACAACTACAAAATAGATCATTGACTTTGAGCCAAAGGTGGCCTGGTATCAACTACACTTATAAACCACCTTATGCCCGAACAAAGTGTTTGTTAGGGACAATGCATGATCCACACAGATGTTTAAGTCCAAAAACCAAATACTGAATGAGATCAGATCAGAGAGACTTTGGAAGAACACCAGCAGCATCATGGAGGACACCACACTCTCAGAAATGATTTTTATTTGATCTAACCTGCAAAGGAGATATATCTCACTGTGCAACATGTTGCTCCTGTGTATAGGGAACATGCAGCACATTAGCTCTATATGTAGCATACCTTTATGCTATACCGCTTTCCAGTATTTTATTATCGGCCTGCTTTGAGCAAATACTTTATGTCCACATGTACTGTGAGCCTGAGTGGTTCTTTCCCCTTCTTTCTTGCTTTACATATAACCAGATCCTTTGTGTCTATCAGGCTGGACTGAGGAACATAGTGGAAGAGGCCCCTGCAGAACTCCACAGAGCTATATCTGGAGACTTAGTTGCTGATGAGGACACTGACCAAGCAGCAGAAGGCATCATAAGGGTGGGCACAGAAGTTACAAATAACCATGCCATGTTCTCTGTCTTCCTTCAGTCTGGAGTGAAGGAGGTCTTATGTGAATACAATGATATCATTGTCCTTTACAACATTAGGCAGCACCCACCAATTTCCAGTTTCTTACCATCTTAGTCGCATTTTAAAATTCAACTGGGAAATTATTTAATACATCAACAAACAATGCACACAGATTAGAAGAGGAAGCAGGAAATACAGACACATGAGTAAGGAGGTGGGTAGCAGTCGCCAGGAATGGTCATTTTAAACATCATCCAGGGATTTTCTTATCCTGGTGGGGACATGTGGTGGAATGAAGTATACATACACATGCAAAAGAGTAACATTTGGCTGATTTGTCATGTGACGGCTGATGATTTGGAGGAGTTGAAACAGCGGCAACAAACACACAGGAGAATTCTCAGGACAAATGATAAGATATCCAGAACAATACAAAATCTCTGCATCTGCATCTATCCATCTTGGCTGAGTTTGTATAGCTGTAATCTCTGAAATAAACGCACAGTCCTTCTCTCTGAGCCAGAAGAAGGTTGGACTTAAGAACAGCCTCTTATCACAGCGCTCTTCCAGTGTGCATCAGTCTGATCTGCTGTGGTGGTTGTGGAGATGACCTCTCAGGATCTTTTGCAAATAATTAAACCTCTTAGCTTCTTTTTGTTGCTTGACTTTTTTGCTTAAGCAATTATCTAATATCATTACTTATGAAAAACATACAATGCAAATACAAATATAACTATGGAATGATTTAAGTGCCAGAAAAATACAAGAATGAATCTGCAAAAGATCAAGAAGTCAGGTAATACAAAGACAAATCCTAAAATCTCATTTAAAAACATTTCAGTTTCATTTCATCTGCGTTTGTTTGATTATTTATGTCACGCTGTGTGGTGTCGACGTGGAGATGAGAGGGTTAGGGTTCGGGTCGAATGCAGATATTAAAGTAAAACTGGATTTATTCAAAGAAACTATAACAAAAGGCGCAGCAAAGCCAGAATTCCAAACAGCAAAACAGAGCAAACAAAAACCCGAGGAACAAACAACTTGACTTGAACAGTGAAAAACCTGACTTGGGAACATGGGTGACGGTGAGGATCTGACAGTGAGGGAATGACAACCGGGACACTGAATACTGTTTTAGGGTGATTGTTGAGTGAGTGCAGCTGCTAATGAACACAGGTGAAGGGAGTGGAACTGATGACCAGGCCAGAGGGATCTGAGGGAAAAGGTGAGGACATGGCACAACTAAAGATGAGACACAAACACAGAACATGACAATTTATGCATTTATTATTTTCATTTTTTTAATTAATCTTTTTCTGTGTATTTATTTTTCTATAAAATAGTTGATGAACTTCTCCAACATCCTGCTGCATATTCCAACAGGGTCACTGCTAACAGTGAAACAGTGAAACTTATAGTTAGGGATGGCTCAGGTGATCCTGAAACTTCCCATAATTGTAGTGCATGAGTGTGTGATGGCGCCAGTTTGTTTGGCGATTCGTCTTCCTCGGGCGCTCTGTTTGACGTTTGCTGCAGCCCTGATCATCGCCTTTTTTTCGGATGTGTCTGCTCTACTCCATTACGACCATCAAGCCTTGCTTTACATCCGCGACCAAATTCTCCGTGAGGCTTCAACAGCAAGATCCGAACCAAGAAATTGGATTACACCACCCCCTCCAGTACTGACAGGTATCCCAGCTTACCTGCGTCGTTCGCCCGCAGCCCGACCACGGAAGAAGCGCTCCAGGAGACGTGGTAGGAGAGGAGGCCTGCTGGTGAAACTCAAGATCCATGTACTCCCAGGCCGAACTGCTGCCCGGCGTCTAGAGCGATGGCTCCGTCCTGTCTCGCCTGCTACTCCTGTTGAAGCCTTCCCTGACTGTGATGCTGGTATATTGCCTCGTCCGCTGTTGTTCCCTGCCCCGCAAGCCGTCCCGACAGCGCTGTCTGGACCACATCGTCCTCAAATCCCCACTCGCTGGCGTTCCATGCGTAGGTGCAGCCGTGGCGCAGATCTCTCTAGCCTTCGCCCGCTGAAGCGCACTGGACCGTCGGCTAGCGGCGAGCTAACCCTCCAGATTCAATTCAATTCAATTCATTTTTATTTATATAGCGCCAAATACAACAAATGTCATCTCAAGGCACTTAGATAGTAAGTCCAATTCAAGCCAATTGGAATTCAATTAATTAATAATAATCATAATTCATAAAATAATCCAATTCGTTCATATAGAGCCAATTCAAAAACAATTTCCTAGCTAAGAAAACCAACAGATTGCACTGAAAACTTTTTGTTTTTCGGTCCAATCTCCCGGCCTGAGCGGCGTGCCTGAGGCGACTGTGGAGAGAAACGACTCCCTTTTAACAGGAAGAAACCTCTGGCAGAACCAGACTCAGGAAGGGTGGCCATCCGCCTCGACCAGCTGGGGTTTGAGAAGACAGAAAAAGGGGGGGGGGGGAGGGGGGCAGGGGGCCACCGCGACGGCGGCACTGTAACACCATTCAAAGGATATCTGTTGGAACAGGGAAACACGAGTTAATGACCACAATAATATCACATATACATAAAGAGAGTAAAGTGAGGAAAGGTGTGTCAGATGAGGCCCCCCAGCAGTCTAGGCCTATAGCAGCTTAACTATGGGATGTTTCAGGATCACCTGAGCCATCCCTAACTATAAGCTTTATCAAAAAGGAAAGTTTTAAGCCTGGTCTTAAAAGTGGAAAGGGTGTCTGCTTCCCGGACATTTACTGGCAGCTTATTCCACAATTGAGGGGCCTGATAACTGAAGGCTCTGCCTCCCATTCTACTTTTAGAAACTCTGGGAACCTCAAGTAAACCTGCAGTTTGGGAACGAAGTGCTCTGTTAGGAAAATATCTTACAATGAGATCTTTAAGATATGATGGAGCTCGGTCATTAAGAGCTTTATATGTAAGGAGAAGAATCTTAAATTCTATTCTGAATTTAACAGGGAGCCAATGAAGAGAAGCTAAAACTGGAGAAATATGATCTCTGCTGTTAGTTCTCGTCAAAACTCTGGCTGCAGCATTTTGGATCAACTGAAGGCTTTTCAGAGAATATGTAGGACAGCCCAATAATAAAGAATTACAGTAGTCCAATCTTGAAGTAACAAATGCATGAATTAGTTTTTCTGCATCACTCTGAGACAAGATGTTCCTGATTTTAACAATATTACGAAGGTGAAAGAAGGCAGTCCTAGAAACCTGTTTTATATGCGAGTCAAATGATAAGTTCTGGTCAAAAATAACTCCAAGGTTCCTCACTGTAGAACTAGAAGCCAAGGAAATACCATCTAGAGTAACTATATAGCTAGACAATTTCTCCCTGAAACGCTCAGGTCCAAAGATAACGACTTCAGTTTTGTCTGAATTTAGCAGCAGACAGTTCTGAGTCATCCAGGTCTTTATGTCTTTAAGACATGCTTGTAGTCTGACCAACCTATTGGTTTCATCTGGTTTTATAGATAAGTACAGCTGAGTATCATCAGCATAGCAATGGAAATTTATGCCATGCTGTCTAATAATGTTACCTAATGGAAGCATGTATAAAGTAAAAAGAATCGGTCCAAGCACAGAACCCTGGGGAACTCCATGACTTACTCTGGTGTGTGAGGAAGATTCTTCGTTTACAAGAACAAACTGAAATCTATCAGATAAATATGATTTAAACCAGCCTAATGCAGTTCCTTTAATCCCAATAACATGTTCAAGTCTGTGTAATAAGATACTGTGATCGACCGTATCAAATGCAGCACTGAGATCCAACAGGACAAGCACAGACACAAGTCCGCTATCAGAGGCTAAGAGGAGATCATTGGTAACTTTCAGCAGTGCTGTTTCTGTGCTATGATGCACTCTGAATCCTGACTGAAACTCTTCAAACAGATTATTTCTGTGTAAATGATCACAAAGCTGAGCTGCAACTATTTTTTCAAGAACTTTAGACATAAAAGGGAGATTGGATATAGGTCTATAATGAGCCAACACTTCTGAATCAAGAGTAGGTTTTTTAAGTAAAGGTTTAATTACAGCAACCTTAAAAGTCTGAGGTACATATCCTGTCAACAAAGACAGATTGATCAAATCCAATATGGAAGTGTCAATTAAGGGGAAAACCTCCTTGAACAGTCTGGTTGGGATTGGGTCTAAAACACAAGTTGATGGTTTAGAAGAGACTATTGCTGTTGTTAGTTCAGAGAGATCAACTGGGCAGAAGCCGTCTAAATACAAATCAGGTTCTAAAGATACTTCTAAAGCTGCTGTACTTGATGATACATCACTGATAATAGTGGGAAGGACTCCATCAATCTTCTCTCTGATAGAAACAATTTTATTAATAAAGAAGCTCATGAAATCATCACTGCTGAGAGTTAAAGGAATAACTGGCTCAGCAGAGCTCGGACTCTTAGTCAGACTGGCTACAGTGCTGAAAAGAAACCTGGGATTATTCTTATTCTCTTCTATCAATGATGAATAATAAGCAGTTCTAGCTTTACGAAGGGCTTTCTTATACATTGTTAAACTATCTTTCCAGACTAACTGAGACTCTTCTAAATTAGAGGAACGCCACTGTCTCTCCAGCTTTCTTGCAGTCTGCTTTAAAGCACGCAGCTGTGAATTATACCAAGGAGCCAACCTCTTCTGACTGATTACCTTCCTTTTCAGAGGGGCAACATTGTCCAGTGCTGTACGCATTGAAACTATAGTGCTGTCAACAAGAGAGTCAAATGCTGCTGGAGTAAAGTTTATGTAGTCGTCCTCTGTCATATCTGCACATGGCAGTGAAGAAAAGGATGATGGAATTAATTCTTTAAATCTGGTTACAGCATCCTCTGATAGACACCTTCTATATGTAAATTTCTTCTCAGAAACTGTATAGTCAAGTAATGTAAACTCAAAGGTTATCAGAAAATGGTCAGATAAGACAGGGTTATGAGGGAACACTGTTAACTGTTCACTCTCAATGCCATAAGTCAGAACAAGATCAAGGGTGTGATTAAGGCAGTGAGTCGGTCCGTGAACACTCTGAGAAAATCCAATAGAGTCTAATATAGAATTAAAGTTCATATTCAGGCAGTCATTTTCAACATCTACATGAATATTAAAGTCACCCACTACAATGACTTTATCTGTACTCAGCACTAACTGGGATAAAAACTCTGAGAATTCAGACAGAAACTCAGAATAAGGGCCAGGTGGACGATACACAACAACAAACACAAGAGGTTTCTGGGATTTCCACTTTGCGTGGGAAAAACTGAGAATCAGATATTCAAAAGAGCTCAAACTAATCTTGGGTCTGGGACTGATGAGTAACCCTGATCTGAAAATAGCTGCCACTCCTCCTCCTCTGCCTGTGGTTCGAGGAACGTGAACATTTAAACAGTCACAGGGAGTTGCTTCATTAATGCTAACATGATGCTAACATGATGCTAACATGATCCTCCTGCTGCAGCCAGGTTTCTGTAAGACAAAATATATCAATATGATGATCACAAATCAACTCATTCACTAACAGAGACTTCGAAAGGAGAGATCTGATATTCAGCAAACCACATTTAATAGTTTGATGTTTTTGTTCAGTTAAAGTTTTTGTTTTAATAATTTCTTTTTGCACAAGAGGATTTGCTCCTTTTGTGTTAATTGATTGGGTGGGTAGCAGTAGGTGGGAAGCTGCAGAGAAGTGTGTAAGACTACAACTCTGCATCCTGGTCTGAGCCCTGGGTTGTCATGTTTTAGGGTGGCAAATAAATTCATCCATATTTCTAGAAATGAGAGCTGCTCCTTCCAAAGTGGGATGGATGCCGTCTCTCCTCATCAGACCAGGTTTTCTCCAGAAAGATTGCCAATTATCTATGTAGCCCACGTTGTTTGCTGGACACCATCTAGACAACCAGCGATTGTAAGACGACATGCGGCTAAACATGTCATCACTGGTCAGATTTGGCAGGGGTCCAGAGAAAACTACGGAGTCCGACATTGTTTTGGCAAAATCACACACCGATGCAACATTAATTTTAGTGACCTCCGATTGGCGTAACCGGGTGTCATTAACGCCGACGTGAATAACTATTTTACCATATTTACGTTTATCCTTAGCCAGCAGTTTTAAATAGGATTCTATGTCGCCCGCTCTGGCCCCTGGAATGCATTTGACTATGGCCGCTGGTGCCTCTAATGCCACGTTTCTGACTATAGAGCTGCCAATTACCAGGGTTTTGTCCTCAGCGGGTGTGTCGCTGAGTGGGGAAAATCTGTTAGAAGCGTGGACAGGTCGATGGTGAACAACGGGCTTGACTTTAGAGCTATGCCTCTTCCTGACAGTCACCCAGCCACGATGTAATCCCGGCTGCTCGGGTTCTGCCTGGGGGCGGCTAATGGAGCTAGCTACGCTAGGTGGCTCCACACTGGCAAAAGGGGCCTGGCTCGCTATCGGTTGATTTTCAACAGTGCAGAGCCGAGCTTCCAATTCAGATAACCTCGCCTCCAAAACTACAAAAAGACTACATTTGTTACATGTACCATTATCGCTAAAGGAGGCAGAGGAGTAACTAAACATCTGACACACGGAGCAGGTGAAAGCAGGAGAAGGAGGAAGAGAACCGGTAGCCATGCTACGCTAGAGAACCAGACACACCGCTAAAAAGTGAGAATAAAGATTAAAGATCTGTAGGAGTGTGTTAGAACAGAACGGTAAGCTATAGAGTTTAACTATGCAAAATTGTGTAAGTTATAGATCGAAATAAAGTGATTATCAGTACTCCAAGCGGAGCAAGAAATTCCACAGTGCACGAGCAAGGTAACAGGAAGTGATGCAACACGTCTTACCGCAAAGCGTCACAGCGTCAGCAAAGCCTTCCAGATGGCCCTGTTAAACGTACGGTCCCTGGCGAACAAAACTTTCATGCTCAACGACTTTTTTATCTCTCAGGAACTGGACTTTCTGTGTGAGACCTGGGTCTCTACCGGCGAAAACTTGCCGTTCTCTGAACTCTGTCCACCGGACTGCAACTTCTTCAATTCCCCCCGCACTACTGGACGAGGCGGAGGTGTTTCTTTTTCTTCTTTTTCTTCTTCTTTTTCTTCTTCTTCTTCTTCTTCTATTGGGTTTTACGGCAGCTGGCATCCAGAAAGTTGCATTGCCGCCTCCTACTGGACTAGTGCACTACAAAATTAAATTCTACTATACAGTCCAGTATCATATAAAAAATTAAAGAAGTGGCGCTTTCCCTTCACACTTGTTCCCACATCAAGCACATTTTTCAAGGAGACGTCCTTCATCCCACATCGCTTTAGGCGCCTGATCAATTCTTGCCTATGGGCTTCATACTTCCCACAAAATAACAATACATGTTCAACAGTCTCCCTCTGCTGGCAAGAACACAATCCGTCCTGATGTTTCCCTAAAACACACAGAGTGCTATTTAGACATGTATGGCCTATCCTTAGTCTCGCAATGATAACCTCCTCCTTACGCTTACCACTAGTGCAGGCCGTAACTGAGTCAGAAACACTACTTACTATGGAATAGAGATGCCTGCCCTTTGTGCCTTGTTCCCAAAGCTGCTGCCATTTAATAAGAGAGTTCTGCCATATTATACTCTTGCCTTCTGATTTTGACAGAGTCAGAGGAACATCTATGGCTTCCCTTCGGGTCGCCTCCTTAGCCAACGCATCTGCCTTCTCATTCCATCTGATTCCCACATGGGCAGGTACCCATAAAAATGACACCTTCACTCCCTGTTTACTTACATTATGGATTGCCAACAGTATGTCATATACAATATCCTGCCGCCCCTTGGACATTCCCTTCCCAAGACTCTTGACTGCAGACACAGAGTCACTGCATATTAAAACCCTCTCATCTCGCAATTGATCCGCCCACTGCACAGCCATCAGGATGGCATATAACTCAACTGTGAACACATGTAAAGAATCAGACGTCCTCTTTGAGGCATGGACATTCATTTTCTGAACAAAAAAGGCTGCTCCAGTAACCCCTGACTCCTGATCCTTTGACCCATCAGTAAACACTAAAACACAGTCATGGTATCTTTCTTCTATATGACAGTGAAACCTATACACAAGCTCTACTTCAGGATCTTTTTCCTTGAATTCAAGCAGTGTCAGGTCAATTTCTGGAACACCTAGCTGCCACACAGGAATCACAGGCCATATTTGGTGACGCTGTGACGCTTTGCGGTAAGACGTGTTTGCATCACTTCCTGTTACCTTGCTTGTGCACTGTGGAATTTCTTGCTCCGCTTGGAGTACTGATAATCACTTTATTTCGATCTATAACTTACACAATTTTGCATAGTTAAACTCTATAGCTTACCGTTCTGTTCTAACACACTCCTACAGATCTTTAATCTTTATTCTCACTTTTTAATGGTGTGTCTGGTTCTCTAGCGTAGCATGGCTACCGGTTCTCTCCCTCCTTCTCCTGCTTTCACCTGCTCCGTGTGTCAGATGTTTAGTTACTCCTCTGCCTCCTTTAGCGATAATGGTACATGTAACAAATGTAGTCTTTTTGTAGTTTTGGAGGCGAGGTTATCTGAATTGGAAGCTCGGCTCTGCACTGTTGAAAATCAACCGATAGCGAGCCAGGTCCCTTTTGCCAGTGTGGAGCCACCTAGCGCAGCTAGCTCAATTAGCCTCCCCCTAGCAGAACCTGAGCAGCCAGGATTACAACGTGGCTGGGTGACTGTCAGGAAGAGGCATAGCTCTAAAGTCAAGCCCGTTGTTCTGTCTCCTCATCAAAAGTCACTAGATCGGTGGTGTTTTTGTCCTGATCTGGCTTCTTACGTTTGTTACGTCTCGTGGTCCATTTAAGTAGGTTAATTTGGCCCTGGAGGGCGTTAGCGCGTCGAGAATATAGGTACGCGATTCCGAAGGTGAGGAGGTAGCCTAGGGCAACCATAGTCGCGGTTACTGTGTCGGGGCCTGACCATGAGTAGGATATAGTTGGTCGGGGAGGTTTGTTGCTGGAGGTTATTTCTTTCAGCACGTTCTCTATGGGACTGACGTCAATGGTTTTAAAACCTTCAAATTGGAGTTGAGTGACCGTGTCTGCCTCAAGCTCCAGGGATTGCTTTGAGTAGAAATCGGAGATTTCTATTTCCCCGTCGTATTGGTCAGGATTAAGGTGGTAAAGGGCCAGGTCTCCTATGTGAAGGATTGCGCCTTCAGGAACTGTGACCCACAATGTGCGGTTTGGTAGTTCCATTTTGGTAGACGTGTCGTGTTGATCGTAACTAATAGTGGCGGTCTTCGCTGGAGTGTTAACCAACCAGCGACTTCCCACAGTTTCTGCTTGGGTGTTAGTTACTTGGTATTTTGGTGTGAGAGTTGTTTGGCACTGGGAGTCTTCGGTGAGAAGTTTAAGTCCACAGAGGCCCCCAGTGTCGTCTCTAACGAATGGTTTGCTGGGGCAGAGATAATGAATGTCTCTGGTAAGGGTGCACATTTTTAAATTGGGCGCGAGGTACAGATCTGGAGAACTATCGTGGTACGCTACCACTGTTGGTGTGTGCACTTTAACGTGGGTTTCACCTTTCCAGATTCCTACGTTGATGACGTCTTTTAGTCAGTAGATGTTGTCGAGGGTAACTATGGGAAGATTAATGAGGAAGGCTATTTCGCGGGCTTCGGGATTTACGTGAATGGGGACTGCGCTGCCTAGTGTATAAGCTAGATGTGCTTGTAAGGGGTTAACAATTTCTCTAGTGGCCGTGGACAGAATGTCCTGTACTACGGCTAGCGACACTAGGTACGGAGGGATTTTTCCCATAGCTAGAGTATCAACGGAGGAGCTAACGTCTCTTATCAGGTCAGACATGAGCATAGTTACCAGCTGTGTGTGAGCATAATCAACCTTTAAAACTCCCAGCAGTGTGTCTTCTGCTGCGACTGTCTTCATCAGGGTTTCACTATGGGAGTTCAAAACCAAGACCGTGCCTTCCACAGTTTTGGTCACCGTGCTGAGCTGTCCTCTCTGCAAGTCTAGTTGCTGTTGGATGCCCGGGATTTCACCCTGCAACTCACCCATATGACGCTTTATCGCGGCAATGTTTACGGCATTCACGGCTGACGCCCCCAAACTGAATAGGGAGCCGACGGCGGATGCGGCTGCCAGTAGCCCCCCAATGAAGCGTTTCTCCCTTCTGTTCGCCCCACTCAGTTCTGATTGAGTGATGGTGAACTTCTGGAGTTGTTGCAACATATGGGTGATGTCTACCTCCGCATGAGTGATGACTTCTCTCTTCCATCGAGCGCCGGCCCACGAAGTCAGTTTGGCGGAGCTAGGCACGTTCCTCATGCACAGCACACTAGGACTGAACCGGACATACACCTTCTGGGTGTGTAGCCGGCAGTTGGTGATCAGGAGTCCGGGTTGTTCCGTTAGAACAATTCCGGAGTCTGGTCCGGGTTCAACGATCTCAGTCCAAGTGGGAATAGTTGCCAGTCCCATCGTCGCAAGTATGAGCCAGAGTGTCATCATCCTGGTGAAAAACAGTGATGGATATTAGGGCTTATTTCAAATTGATACACTTTTGGTTGGACGGAGGTTAGAGTTGGCTAGTTCACCCCCACTTGCAGTTAGTGTGTTAGTAGCTTTTATTAGACAGGCAGTCGGATCGGGAGGACGGACTTGAGTTTGCTATTCTGGTTTTGCCTATTTTGATTTTAGTTCCTTGCTAATAATATTGTTTAGGAGGGAGCTCTGTGTTTTTTCTTTTATTTTTTGTTAAGGCTTTTGCTCCCCCCCTTGTGGATCTCGGTTTTATGGGTTTGCTGAGACATGATTGTCCTCAGCGGGTCCCCTAAAGCTTTTATGTGGTCTAATTTGGTTTCTGTGGACCCATTTGGACTTGGCTTCTTTCTGTCCTTGGCTGATTTTTATCTGATACACCACGGGTGACAGTTTTTCGGTGATCAGGTGGGGTCCTGTCCATCGAGGAAGGAACTTTTTGGCCAGCTTTCCAGCCTTGTGACTCGTCTGTTCACCGGTTTTGGTGAAGTTGTAGTACCAGACCTTGTCCCCCACTTGGAGTTCCTCCTGTGAGGCTTTTTGGTCATAATAGCTCTTTCTTCCCTCGACCGATTTTTCCAGGTGTTTCTGAGCGAATGCAAAGGTTACCTGTAGGTGTCTGCTGAGGTCCTTCATGTACTGGTGAGTGGTGTACGCTGTTGCTACACTGGCTTCACCTGGTTGGTAGAGCAGATGCAGTGGCATTGTCATCTGTCTGCCTGTCATCATTTCAAACGGGGAGATTCCCGTTGCTTCGTGTGGTGTTGCTCTGATGGCCATTAAGACCAACGGCAATTTTACATCCCAATCTCGTTGGTTGGATGCAACGTACTTCTTAAGTATGTTCACCACAGTTCGGTTGGCTCGCTCTACTTGACCTGAGGCTCGCGGGTGATAACTGATGTGAAAGTTTGCTTTCACACCCAGAGCTTGCCACAACTGTTGCATGACTTCTGCCGTGAAGTGTGTTCCTCTGTCTGAGTTGGCACGACTTGGAAGGCCGAATCTTGAGAACACATGGTTCATGAGCAGGTAGGCGGTAGTTTCAGCTGTATCGTTTGCAGCTGGTAGGCATTCTACCCATTTGGTGAATGCACATGTAACCGTGAGGAAATATTTGTTGCCTCTGGTTGATTTGGTGAGAGGTCCCACCCAGTCAATTTGGAGGTCTGACCATGGGAATGAGATGCCTCTCCTCTGCAACGGAGCCCGGTGTATCGGGTTTGTCGGCTGAAACTGGCAACACACAAGGCATCCTTTGATGTAGTCGGCTACATCTTTTCTCATTTTTGGCCAGTATGCCACTTGTTTTAACGCGCTGTATGTTGCTTTGACACCTTTGTGTCCAGCCGCGGGAAGGTCGTGTGCGTGCACGAGCATCACCCCCCTTTGGTTTCGAGGGACCACGAACGCAGGTGAAGAGAGTGCGTCGGAAACATGAACTAAGACACCTTTGACCAACCGCAGGGCTGATCGAGTGGCAAAGAGTTTCTTTAAATCAGGGATGTCATTGAGGTCAGACTCAGAGGGTGTGTTTGAGTCGTCGGACACGAACAACACGATTTTATTGATGGCAGGGTCAAGCGATTGAAGGGTGACCAGATCAGTGTCGGTGAACGCTGGTTCCACTGACACTGATCCATCGTTAGATGTCTGGGTGGGAGGGTTCGTTTTGGAACGCGTCACCACACAGATCTGTGGTTCGGAGGAGTCCGCGGTGGCTGCGGTTAGCCACGAGGGATCCAGTGACCAGGGGATGCCATGCATCGCTCCCTGTTTTGCCAAGGAATCAGTTAGATCGTTCAGTTCTTTGTCTTGCCCTGGTACACGTGAGTGGCCTCTGACCTTTTTCCAGTAGATCTGCATGTCGTTGGACTCAATGGCATGGTTACATGCCAGGAACAATTCTTTATTTTTCACAGGTTTTCTGCTGGAAGTCAGGAAACCATTGCGTTTCCACGTGGCAAGGTGGCAAGAGAAACTGAGACGAGCGTAGTTAGAATCAGTACAAATCAATAATTCTTTCACACCTTTTTCTGCAGCGAGTTGTACTGTGATCAGGACACCTGCCACTTCTGCGTATTGGGACGACTGTGAACCAAGCTGGAAGCTTTGAGGTTCATAGGGGTTGTTTTGGAGCCAAACGACGCCTGCACCTGCTCGTGTAACCGTGTCATGATGAAAAGAGCACCCATCTACATACGCAGTAGTCATGTTTTTACACACGTTTTCATCGTAGTAGTGATGGTGGGGGTTTGTTACAGGTGAGGGTTTGTCTGTAATCGCGCAGAGTGGAGGTGTATCTGCAGTGCAGTTCTGACATGCAGCAAGATCGGTGCCGAGAGGGCTTTTTTTGTTTTGCGCGTAGCGAACTTCTAAGTCGAAACTTTGCAGAGCCATTAGCCATGAAGCCACACGGGCATTTGTTACAACTCCATCCCTTATACGTTGGCTGTTAAGGAACGTGGTAGGTTGGTGTTGTGTTTCTACAATGACCTTTTGGCCTCCAAGGTAGTTGGAGAAATGTTTAACTGCCCAAACTGTGGCAAGCAGAGCTTTTTCACAGTCAGAATATTTCAACTCGGGCATAGCTAGCGTTTTACTGGCGTACGCCACTACTCTCTTATCCTGGTCGTATTTCTGATACAGACCAGCGCTTCAACAGTGAGCTGAGAAGCCCACTTCGAGGTGGAATGGTTTGTCGCAGTTAGGGTAGTTTAAACATGGTGCTGTGCACAGTTTTTCTTTTAAGGTGGACATGGCCTTTTGTTGTGGCTCAGCCCAGATAAAAGGTGTGTCCTTTTTAAGTAGTTCAGTTAGAGGTTTTGCTATGTCGGCATAGCTCTCAATGAACTGTCGAGAGTAGTTGCAGACTCCTAAGAAGCTGCGGAGCTCAGAGACGTTTGAGGGAACCTTGATGTTACTGATGCCCTGGATGCGGTTAACTTGTGGCTCGACACCACTTGGTCCTACTAGGAGACCGACGTAGTCTACTTTGGTTTTGCACCACTGACATTTTGAGAGTGATATTTTTGCACCCGCAGTGGTGAGTTGACCCAGGACATGGTCGATTTCCTGAATGTGTGCATCCAGGTTGGGGCTACGGAGAAGGATGTCATCGACGTAGATGAGGTTACCTCGTTCGCCGGCATCAGGACATGCTTTGTTCAGAAATATGTTGAATTCAGCAGGTGAGTTGGCGTAGCCAAAAGGACACCTGGTGAATGTATATTGACGGCTAGCGAACGTGAATGCCAACTTGTGTTGGTCCTCAGCGTGTACTGGAATGGTCCAGAAACCCGACGCCACGTCTAGAGTGGAGAAGTATTTGGCATTTTTAACGCGAGGAAGTTCTTGTTCAAGCTGAGTCATTGGCCACCTCGAGAGAGGGACCTGTTGGTTGAGTTTTCGATAGTCAATCGTGAGTCTCCATTTTCCATTGGGTTTCACGACCGGCCAGAGCGGTGCCGAGTAAGTGCTGTTACAAGGCCGAATGATCCCGTTTTTCAACAGGTCGTCTATTATTTCTTGTATAGGCTCCTGTGATGCTAGAGGAATCTTATACTGACGCACAAAAGTTGGCGGTGCGTCTGGTGGAGTAGGAATGCGCATTGAGTGGATTGTGGTTAACCCACAATCCGAAGAATCAAGTGAGAAAAAGTCCTGATATTTGAGAAGGGTTTGGCGTAGCTTGTCGCGTTCCTCGTCATTAACGAGAGCGTTAGCTTGCGTTACCACTTCTTCGATTCGATCAGCAACATTAGGGGATGGCCCTGTTGTCACTTTTTCCTGTGCGTCGGGAGAGTCTGGGGTTGATGTAACCGCCAAGACGTCAACCGTGTGAAGTGTCATTTGTTCATCATGACTAAGATCAATGCGACTGACTGAGTTCTGGTCGAGAGTCACGACCGAAAAGAGTGCGATCGCCCTTGAAGGTTTTGTGTAGACAACCTGGGTTGTCTGATGTTTTGGGAAGAGTGGAGTTGGGATTGGTCCCAGTATTGGGATGCCCAGCTCAAAGTCATGGAAGTCAGTACTGATAAGCCAGCCCAGTGGCGTGCCTTTTGGGATCAGTATGGCTTCCTCGCCGATGTTGTTGATCAGCAAGAATGTGGTCCTAGAATTTAGGCCCAAAAGAGGAGTTGCTTCCAGGGACAGTCCAAGTTCGAAGAACAGTGGCGAAGGTTGAAACAGAGCTTGTGAGTGGTTAAGACTCTGGCCTGGTTGCATGCATATCCGGAGAGGGACATTCGCCATGCGTGCTGGTATTGTGGCATGTTGGAAGTTAGCTACTTGACATACCTCTGGAATTGTCTGTCCTGACTTCAGGTTGTCTGCGTCAGGCAGATAAGAAGAATCACGCACGGGTGTTAGTGACCACAGAATGTTATTTACTGTGTCAATTTGGACTCCTAGTCTCACCAGTATATCGCCTCCTACGTACACTGAGTGTGGAAGGTCGGGAATAACCAGAAAAGTGTGAACCAACATTCTGTTATTCCACTTTAATGTGAGAGCACAAACACCCATGGCAGTGAGTGTTGTGGTTGGTGTAGGATCTAATGGGAAACGGAAGGTCTTTTTCACCATCCGGAGATTGGCGTTTTCTCGTGCCAGTGACTCATATAGATCTTTACTGATTGCGGATTTATCAGCCCATAAAGCTATAATCACATCATTTATCTGCGACTTTTGCAGTTCAAGACCTCCGAGCACCTGTGGACAGTACTCGTCCTGCGTGGCTGACGGTTGTAATGCACACAGGAAAGTGTCTCGTTGTGTCGCGAGCTGCGTCACCAGGTTATCAGGGTCGGCCTGAGCGGCTGGACTGCCGTGGACAACCTCATCGTGTGTTACGATTTCGGACGGCTCGGGTGAAGTTATCTGTTGGACAAAGTTATGCTTTTCACTTTCAAGGACATAGCAGCTAAAATCTTCATTGTACGGAAAAGTAATCGTCAGAGGTTCTCGCACCTGTGCCCACACTTTCAATCGTTTGAAATCGAGTAAAGGCTCGAAACGGTTCAGAAGATCTTTTCCGACAAGCAAAGGAATGGACTCAAGCGATGACACATACACGGGATGAATCAGAGTCATTGGTCCGATTGACAGTTGTATCAGAGATACCGCTGACAGAGTAGTGTTATTAGAGGCGTACGGGCGCACCTCCAGAGAGCAAGGTTGGAGTTTTAACTCTTTATTGCCGTGGTTTGCTGCCTTACGAAGTCTGTTAAAAAGAGATAGAGACATTAAAGTTATATCCGCGGCGGTGTCGAGGAGAGCTTCATGTCTCAGCACATCTTCCAAGGTTAGTGAGATGTAAAACTTGCGTGTGACTCCCTTTTCAGAGAGGTTGCAAAGAAATTGGTGTACAGGTGGTTCAACTTGTATCAGAGAGGCATCCTGGTCAGAGGAGATCTCTTTTTGATCCAGCTGTACAACCAAGACTGCGCTAGGTGGGAGAGGATCTTTCGCCTCTTCTTCTGTGCTGTTCACAGGAGTTTGTGACTCTGTTTGAGCCTGTTGTGGGTCCAGCTCAGATTCTGGAGTTGGCTCGGCTGCTCGTTCTGGCTGTGAAAGGGAATCAGCTGGCGGAGCCAGGTTCTGTGTCACAGTGGTTATAGACAGAAGATCAGACTTTTTGTTAACTTTCTTTTCTTTCATTTCTTGCAACAAACGTTTAATATTGTCTATTTCATCCTGGCTGAGACCAAAGGCTTCTTTTTCCTTTTCAGATCTCATGCCTGGAGAGTCTTTGTTGCTCCTTTTGTGTGAATCATTCGATTCCTGTTGAGATAATTTGGACCATTCCGTGCGTGGATGTCTGTCCCGAGGCCTATTTTTATAGTCACCCTGATTCTCCCGAGCTGGGTATTTGGGAAACCGGTTTGGGAAGAACTTTCCTCTGTGAGGGTTAAAAGGAGGTTCGTTGTGTTCTGCACGTGAGTAAGATTGCTCTTTACTGGGCCAGTGAGGTTTCGAGTAGCCGTCTCTCGGATGAGACGGTTGAGTCTGTGATGTCTTGTGACTTTCACTAGACCGCTGTGGTCGGGTGTCGTGACCAGGTGCCTTACCCCTTTGGGCTCCTTCGAGCTCCATAGGTGGGTGTTCGGCATTCAGCGTCAGAACAGTGTTATGCTCTGGCTGTTTAGCTTGTCTGTGTTTCTGGAAACCTAAAGTGGCCCACTCACGGAGCTGCACAATTGTGGCTGTTCGCGGATTAGCCATGACCCCCAAGTGGTGACTAGTAACGGGATGGAGATTTTGGATGAAGAGAGTTTTGAAATTTATATCTTCCTCCATTCCCTTGTCGTTGCGTGAGCCAAAATAAGCTTTGAGGAGACGGTAATAGTACTGCTGCGGCAGCTCACTACGTCCCTGCTTAATCATCATGGCGGTACTTAGACCAGACTGAGACAGCTCATCTGAAAATTCCCTCTCCATCGTTTGACAGAGAAGTGCATAATCATTTTGGATGTAATCAAGCTGACGTTCGATGAATCTACTTACTTCACGGCTGGACGTGATTTTAATCAAGTAGATTTTGTCCGTAATGGATGCGTTTGGAAATCGATGCAAATAGAAGTCAATATCATTTAAGTAAGCTCGGGTGTCGTGCGGCCCCCCAGGAGTGGGTTCGAACCTTGGCACGTTGCGAGCGATTTTGTCTAGTTCTCGGTCAGAAGGTCCCAGCGGTGTGTGGTTTCCCAGAGCAAAGACTGACTGATCCAGTCTGGTTGGTTCTGGGGACTCACCGTGGGTTCTGAAAGGATTTGGGGTAGCTGGCCCTGTTGGAGGAAAGAACGACTCCCCCTGGGCTACCTTATAGCTAAAACGGCCTTCCTTTTCTGGTTGAGAGGGATCATGCATTTTCAGTTTGCGTTCAGCCTCCAAGGACTGACGTAAATCTCTTTTGGCATTTATCAACTCTGCTGTTAGGCGTTCGTTTTGCTGATACGCTTCATTGATTTTGTCTTTAGCTTCGCCGAGGTGTTCCTGTAAAAGCTGTATCTGTTTTTGTTTAGCACTGAGATGCGTCTCATAGGATGCGACTTCAGTGTTCAAATCCTGCACTTTCTGCAGGGTATCGTGGAGAGGTTGTTGCGAGTCCTTATGGGCTTTATTAACCTCTTCCAGTTTAGTTTGGTTAGCCAGCAACTCTTGTTGGCACTGCTGGAGCGATTCCCCAAGCTCCCCGTTTATCCCTTTTAGTTGATTCATGTCTCTGTCTGATTGTTCAACCTGGGTTGTTAATTTCTTTATTTGGTCAGCAGCTTGGCTTGCTGTCCTTTCAGAGACTTCTAATTTATGTTGGAGGAATTTCTTTTCCTCCTGTAATTGCGTTATCGTTTGCGACCGAGTTTTGAGTTTTTCAGCGGCTTGCTCCACCACCTTATGTGCATGTTTGAATCGCGCGGAGAAGACGACAGCTAAGCTCCCCAATAACTTTGTTAAAGTTTTGTCTTTGGGCATCTTCGCTTCCACTCCTGCAATAAGTTCTGACACTATTGCCCCGAGCTCGTTGGGGTCAGTGCCTGTTATTTGGTTGACATAACCTGGAATTAGCTCTTCAGTCAAATCCATCAGGGTGTTTTCCATTGCTTCGAATGGATCGTCCTGACTGGACGTGTCAGAAGTCATGTTGATTTGTCGAGAAAAGTTTTGTTAATCTATTTGTTTAGGCGTAACTGTGGTAAGCAGTTAGGCAAGTTATAGACTAAGTTTGGCGTGTCTGGAAGAAGGGAAGGAAAGTAAGAGAAAGAAAAAGAAAAAAAAAGAAATATTAAAAAAAAAAAAAAAAAAAAATTTTTCTTTAAATTTAAAATTAATAAAATATAAAAAAATTAAAATTAAAATTAAAATTAAAATTAATGATCAAAAATAAAAATTAAAAGTTTATCGCTTAAAATTATTTAATTCCAAATTGCTTTTGAAATTAAACTTAAAACAAAAATTAAATAACAACAAGATGGAAATAATCAACCAAAAGAAAATTCAAAAAGAAGTATTCCTTAATAAAATTTATCTTACTTGATTAAGCCAAATTATTGATAAGTTCTTTCCTTCTTCCAAGTGTCGTTCCTTTTCTAATGGTGTTAATTTTGGGGTTGCTGATTGGGGTGTCACAATTTAGGAGTTGTGGATATAATCCACCGTTTTAGGTTGACTCTCTTTTAACCTTAAAAATCAGTTACTGTTGAGTTTTCTGATTTTAAATTTCCTATTTATTTAAGAATCGTTTTTCTGGCGTTCGCCAAGGGGACCCTTTGTCTCCACTGCTGTTTGATATCGCACTGGAGCCGTTGGCACTTGGCATTAGGGGACATCCAGATATAAAAGGCATAAAGTTGGGTGACATTGAGACCCGAGTAACCCTTTACGCGGACGATCTCCTTGTTTGTTTGGCCGACCCAGCAGTTTCTATCCCCATCCTACTGGACTATATAAATTCCTTTGGGAAGATTTCTGGTTACACCATCAATTGGCAAAAGAGCGAATTTATGCCCTTAGTGAATCAATTTACTGAGGACTTCCTGAGTAAGTTGCCTTTCAGCGTAGTGAAGGACTGTTTCTCTTATTTGGGACTAAAACTGACCAAGGACCCAGAGCGTCTTTTCAGATTGAACTTCATAGAAGCATTAGAGAAACTCAGTGTGAATATCGAGTCTTGGAGGACACTGCCCTTATCCATGATTGGACGGGTTAATGCTATTAAAATGGTGAGCCTACCTAGGTTTCTTTATCTTTTTCAAAACCTGCCTGTGTATTTGAATGCATCCTTTTTTAAAAAGCTTGATTCTATTATATTGCCCTTTGTGTGGGGCTACAAATCACACAGGATATCCAAAGCTCACCTACACAAACCTCTCAAGAAAGGTGGCCTTGGTCTACCTATTTTTAAACATTACTATTGGGCAGCTAATTCCAGGGCTCTTATGTACTGGAAAAGTGGGGGTGAACTGATTGACAGGAGCCCTTCGTGGTTACAACTGGAAGCCTCTGCAGTCAAAAATTCTTCACTTCCTGCCCTTCTGTTTTCTGGCTCTGCCCTGGTAGATAAGTCAATTAAACTAAATTTTACCCTAAAGCATTCTTTGCGAATATTGGGTCAGATAAAGGTGGCCTGCCAGAATCCTAGTGTTTCCCTTCATGCTCCAATATGTCAGAATCATTCATTCAAGCCTGGATTGTTGGATGGGGTGTTCACGGTATGGAGAGAGAGGGGTATCAAAACATTTTTAGATCTGTACATTGATGGCAAATTTCCATCTTTTACTCAATTAAGGACTAAATTTAATCTTCCAAATTCACATTTCTTTCGATATCTTCAAGTCAGACATTACACCAAGGAGAATTGCCCACACTTTGAATTCACCCCTACCACACATCCTTTTATTGGAAATCTCTTACTCTCTCCGGACTCAAAGCAGCTGGTGTCAAAATTTGTGAACTGCTTTACCACCATTGTTTCTTCAGATCACATTAGGGATACATGGGCCAGCGACCTGAACTCGGAGATATCAGCAGAGTTCTGGGAAGAGGCAATGTCCCGGGTTCACTCTTGTTCTATTAACTCGCGCTACAGGCTAATTCAGTATAAGGTGATACATAGACTACACTACTCAAAAACAAAATTAAACCGTATCTTTCCTACGGTGTCTCCTGTATGTGACAAGTGTTGTTCAGCTGAGGGATCACTAGCGCATCTATTCTGGTTCTGCCCGACTCTGCATAGTTTTTGGACTGCAATCTTCGAGTGGCTTTCGCTAGCCTATTCAAAAGACATTCAGCCTAACCAGGATCTGGCCATCTTTGGATGCTCTGCATTGTCTTTCGAGCTACCACGCAACGTGCAGATGGCTTGGCAGATAGGAATGGTGGTGGCTAAGAAACTTATTCTTCTATCCTGGAAGTCCACCACTCCACCTTCTTTTGCACACTGGCTGAAAGAAATGCTATCTATTATACAGATGGAAAAACTCCGTCTACACAAACCGAAGACACAAAACAGGTTTGAGAGAACATGGGGGCCTTTTTTGGCAAAGTGTGACATCACCTGATAACCACAGGGACTCTGATTTATCTGGCTATATAACTATGTTGTATAGTGTTGGATTGGATTCACTTATTCATGTAATTTTGCCTCGCTCTGGAGATACTAGCATTGCGACAGCTATGAAAGTATAGATTAGATATCTTGTGAATTGTCTGGCAGCCTTGTTTTTTTTTTCTTTTTTTTTTTTTTTTTTTTATTTGTTTCTTGTTGTTGTTTGTTTTGGTTTTCTCCTGTATGTCCTACTATTGTCTTTGGAAAACTTGTAAACTATAAATAAAGTATTAAAAAAAAAAAAAGAATCGTTTTTCTCTTAAACCCTTAAACAAGTTATGCAAACAGTCATTTTTAGTACAGGAATTAGTTGTGAACCACGTGATTGCTTTTCAATTCAATCACTTCACCACAATTTACAATGGCGCTGTTCAGATTTGTTAGTCAAACACCATTTCCCAGAATTCCTTCACTTTGTTGTAATTAACCAAGCTACCAGCAGATGACGCTAAGGCTCGTTCTTGTGTTATTTGCAGCGGACTTCCGGGGGAAGAGTGAGAAAGTGCTGACGTCAGATGTTGACGACTTTGGCACCTCCCACTCAGGAAGACTCGTTAGCGTGTGGCTTTTAGCCCACAGCAATTTAGCTTTGCAGAATCAACGCCAAGCTTTTAAACATCAACATTCATGTCACAAGCAAAAAGAAACATGGCGGTTTCTAACACAGCTTTTGCAGAAAAGACAGCAGCAGTTGCGAGACACGGCGGTCTCCCTTTTTCCACCTTAACTTTTAAGGGGGCTTCCAGCACGTCAGTTCTTCTACCAACGTGCTGACTCAAATGGGCTCGTGAGCGTTTCTACGATCACCAAGTTAAAACAGGCTTGCCTTTAGGCGCTTCAACTCTTCAAAATTGACTATAACTACCCTCTCTTCGGGAAGTCACAATACACGCCGTAGGCGTCACTTTTGGCCACGGGGGTTTCGCCGTAGGCTTCTCAAATCTCCTGACTGTTTGTAAACAAACCAGTTGCTAGGCTAGTAGCTACATTAGCTTAGCTCGGAGTCCTGAGTTCAGCAGACAATACTGGAGTTTCGCGGATAGTTATCTCTGTTTCTCAGAACGGTTAGATCAACATTGGTTACTCGCAATCATTGATCCCCACTTGGCCATATATTATTGAGCGTTTTACCACGCTCTTGCATGCAAAATTACTTCAGGGGGAAGCACACCCAGGCGGCGCTGGTATGCTCCGTTTCTGTGTTTTTGTAATTCTTTCTTACTACAAAAACATTCAAACAATTAGTCTATGCGTCCATAAATTAATTGTTTGGCTCTATCTTTACTCTCGTTAACTCTCAATTGCAGGAAACAACAGTTTGTAGAACAATGCTCACACACAGACAGTTTTGCTAAGCGCGGCTATTTTGCAAAAACGCCTCGCACGGCGGAACCAAAAATATGTAGCGTTAGCACGTTATTAATTAATATTTACCTCGAAAATAGCAGGGCACCACCTACCTATATTTTAACTTTACGTTACAGTCAGGTAGGAAACTGTTAAAATCTTATGATCCTGGTATGTTAAATTAATAATCAATTAATAATTAATTAATAATTAATTAATAATCAATCTCATTCTGATTCGTACGTTCTGTTTGAAGTGATAGTCGACTTAGTAACTGTCCGTGACGCTCTTAAATGGAGTAATACAAACATTTATTCAACATTGCACAGGTATATAGGTGTATAAACAATTGATAAAGAGACAGAAATTAGAATTATTGGTAATACTCAGAAGGGCATTAAGGGAAGAAAGAAGCAGTTCACTAACAGGGTTACCTATCAAAAATGTGACAAAATCTGGTTCGTAACACGGATATTGTGCCAACTGTCTTCTGCCCGCGGAGGTCTGCTCATTCGTCGCTTTCAGAGAAAGTTTTCATTTTATCCACGGCTTCAAAAGATCTCAAATCAGCACCTTACTTTGTCGTAGTAGCGTAAGAGATCCCGTGGTTCTTTCCTTCTGATGAGTTGGTGTCGAAGGCGGTGTTCCCGTGGTAACCAGCGGGATGACGTAGAATCGACTTCTTCTTTATTCTTCCTCCTTGGATGGAAAGTGGCGGCTTGGCCGGGCTGTATGAGTTGGCACACACTCGCGTGTATTGGACCAGACTTTTATACAAAAGAAAGGGGAAGTCTAAAAAAAATGGTAATTAATAGTTACAGAGAGAGAGGACAAAAGAGTTGCGGAGCGTAAGTGATAAAAGAGAAAAATGATGAGAGACTGATTTCATGCGCGCCTCTCTTTTTAAGCTGGAGATCACATGTCAGCTTTCGTCCAATCAGAGTTCAGCTGGCTTTTGACCCAACGGAAAAAAAGGGGGGTTGACCACGCTGAATTTATGAGGAAAAAGAGGGAGAATTCCTGCTTCTTCCTTATACCGTATTTAACTCATATGACATTGATTTTAGATAATATAATGTTCCTAACAGACAATAATGTTGCATACGAGCAGGCATAAACACACATATGAGCATGGAACAGTTATCAGCATACAATACTTCATATTATCATGATAGAAATGGTATGACAACTTTTGGTTACTGTTAATTAGAATGATCTGCAGCTGTTTGGGCAATACCTGTGGAATTAAACACTATTGGGTTATGCATTGCACATAATGAGAACATTAAACATCCATAGTTGAAATTGTCCATGGTCATTAGGCTGACATAGTGAAAAGTGTCCGTTATCCATGTCCTTTGGGGGGCGCTGTGGCTCCACGAAAGGGATTCTATTAAATCCAATATCCCATAACTTGGTAAATACTTCATGTAAAAGAATGGCGAATGTTTCAAAATGATCTGTAGATTTATGCAGTTCCGATTTCAACAGTTTATGTCAAGAAAAGTGATGATTAGGGTTGATTCTATTCTTCTAAGGAAAAGTGGAGAGTTGAACATTCCTTGTAACAGACCAGGAAAGAAGAGCAAGCCTGGTTTGTTTCTCTGTCAGAGGGTGTCAGTTTGCATAATTTATTATGCGTGGCTGGCGTGGAGGAGAGAATCTCACAAAGGAACTCCAGTAGGTTAGAATTCACATCTGGGTCCTTATCTCCTTTGGGTAATCCGTTGAAAGGGTCATAAACAGTGAAATGTTTTTGATGTCAAGACATTTGAAAAAGGGGGGAAGGTTAATGTAAACATCTCCGTTCTCTGTCTTTCCTGAGAGCACGCTACATCGGGATTAAAGGAACTGCATTAGGCTGGTTTAAGTCATATTTATCTGATAGATTTCAGTTTGTTCTTGTAAATGAAGAATCTTCCTCACACACCAGAGTAAGCCATGGAGTTCCCCAGGGTTCTGTGCTTGGACCGATTCTTTTTACTTTATACATGCTTCCATTAGGTAACATTATTAGACAGCATGGCATAAATTTCCATTGCTATGCTGATGATACTCAGCTGTACTTATCTATAAAACCAGATGAACCCAATAGGTTGGTCAGACTACAAGCATGTCTTAAAGATATAAAGACCTGGATGACTCAGAACTGTCTGCTTCTAAATTCAGACAAAACTGAAGTCGTTATCTTTGGACCTGAGCGCTTCAGGGAGAAATTGTCTAGCTATATAGTTACTCTAGATGGTATTTCCTTGGCTTCTAGTTCTACAGTGAGGAACCTTGGAGTTATTTTTGACCAGAACTTATCATTTGACTCGCATTTAAAACAGGTTTCTAGGACTGCCTTCTTTCACCTTCGTAATATTGTTAAAATCAGGAACATCTTGTCTCAGAGTGATGCAGAAAAACTAATTCATGCATTTGTTACTTCAAGATTGGACTACTGTAATTCTTTATTATTGGGCTGTCCCACATATTCTCTGAAAAGCCTTCAGTTGATCCAAAATGCTGCAGCCAGAGTTTTGATGAGAACTAACAGGAGAGATCATATTTCTCCAGTTTTAGCTTCTCTTCATTGGCTCCCTGTTAAATTCAGAATAGAATTTAAGATTCTTCTCCTTACATATAAAGCTCTTAATGACCGAGCTCCATCATATCTTAAAGATCTCATTATAAGATATTTTCCTAACAGAGCACTTCGTTCCCAAACTGCAGGTTTACTTGAGGTTCCCAGAGTTTCTAAAAGTAGAATGGGAGGCAGAGCCTTCAGTTATCAGGCCCCTCTATTGTGGAATAAGCTGCCAGTAAATGTCCGGGAAGCAGACACCCTTTCCACTTTTAAGACCAGGCTTAAAACTTTCCTTTTTGATAAAGCTTATAGTTAGGGATGGCTCAGGTGATCCTGAAACATCCCATAGTTAAGCTGCTATAGGCCTAGACTGCTGGGGGAGCTCATCTGTCACACCTTTCCTCACTTTACTCTCTTTATGTATATGTGATATTATTGTGGTCATTAACTCGTGTTTCCCTGTTCCAACAGATATCCTTTGAATGGTGTTACAGTGCCGCCGCCGCCGCCGCCGCCGCCCCCTCCCCCCCTCCCCCCTCCCCCCCTTTCTGTCTTCTCAAACCCCAGCTGGTCGAGGCGGATGGCCACCCTTCCTGAGTCTGGTTCTGCCAGAGGTTTCTTCCTGTTAAAAGGGAGTCGTTTCTCTCCACAGTCGCCTCAGGCACGCCCAGGCCGGGAGATTGGACCGAAAAACAAAAAGTTTTCAGTGCAATCTGTTGGTTTTCTTAGCTAGGAAATTGTTTTTGAATTGGCTCTATATGAACGAATTGGATTATATTATGAATTATGATTATTATTAATTAATTGAATTCCAATTGGCTTGAATTGGACTTACTATCTAAGTGCCTTGAGATGACATTTGTTGTATTTGGCGCTATATAAATAAAAATGAATTGAATTGAATTGAATTACTGTTGAGCAAAAGGAACGATGTAAAACATTCATTTCCTGCGCCACAGATTCTCCAGTCCACCCAAAACTCGACAAATCTGCCACCACACTCTCCCAGCTTGGCTCAATAACACGTCTCACAGGATGATCGGGTCGTTGACCCATCAGATTCACCCAATAGTTGGCCTGTAGTTGTCTTCTCCTCAACCCAAGAGGCATTTCTCCAGTAATCACTTGTAAGGCGCAGACAGGAGAGGACCGCACAGCTCCAGTACACAGTCTCAAGGCAGTAGCCTGGACTACATCCAGCTTGGCCAGCACAGTTGCCGCCGCAGAGGCATACACTAAACAACCATAATCGATCCTCGCCCTGATCAAGTATATATAGATCAACTTCAAAGAGGCCAAATCAGCACCCCATTCTTTTCCAGCAAGACATCTCATTAAGTTCAGAACAGTTTTGCACTTGTCTACTACCCTGGAGATATGAACTCTCCACGTAAGCCTAGTGTCAAAGCACACACCCAGGAATTTAAAATAAGACACCCTCTCCACAGGACACTTGTACAGTTGCAATTTCAAACTATCACACATCTTCTTCCTCGTAAAAAACATTGCCTTCGTTTTCTCCACTGAAAATCTAAAACCCTACTTCCTACCCCAGTCCTCCACAATCGTCAGAGCTTCCTGAACCCTCTTCAAAATGTGTTTCACATTCTTCCCCCTTTTCCACAAACTGCCATCATCATTAAAGAGGGACTGTCCAATATCAGGCTGTACTTCAGAAAAAATATCATTTATCATTATATTGAATAGGAGGGGGCTGACCACACTCCCCTGCGGAGTTCCATTTTCAACTAGGCAATGCCTTGATATATCCTTCCCTATCTTAACCTGGATGCTTCGGTTATTCAAAAAGTCCATTACCCAGTTGAAAAGGTTCCCCCCCAACACCTAACATATGCATCTTGATCAAAAGGCCCTCCACCCAAAGCATATCTATGCTTTTTCAACGTCCAGAAATACGGCCACAACAGTTTCTTTATGTATTTGAGCTTTCCTGATTTCATTCTCAAGACACAAAACAGAGTCAATTGTGTTTCGACCCTTCCTGAACCCACTCTGATATCTGGACAGTAACCCCTTTTCTTCAACAAAGTGCATTAATCTTTCATTGACCAGTCTTTCCATCAGCTTACCAAACTGCGAGGTTAAAGCTATCGGCCGGTAATTTACAGGGTTAGTAGCATCTTTCCCAGGTTTTCTGATAGGCACAATTACCGCCTCTTTCCATCCCAGAGGAATGTGTCCCTCCTCCCACACCTTATTATACAAGGTCAAGATCACCATCAATCCCTCATCGCTCAGATGTGACAACATTTTATAACAAATTTCGTCTTGCCCAGGGGCTGAGTTCCTGCACCTCTCCAAAGCATTTTTGAGCTCCAACAATGTAAAGGGAACATTATATTTGTCCTCCAATTTCTCCTTCTTTTGAATAACTTCACCAAACCGTGCCATTGTCTCCTCTCTACCTCTCCTTTCCTGATCTGAGAGGTTGTCTGAACTATGGACCTTACTCAAAGTCCTCACCATCATTTCTGCCTTCTCAACGTCAGACACAGCCAGAAGGTCACCATCTGAAAAAATTGGATAATCCCACCTCCTCCTATTACCCTCCATTTTCTTAATCATGCCCCACACATCGATGATATCCACACTTTTACCTATTGTACTACAGTAATCCCTCCAGTATGACCTCTTTCTTTGCCTGATGACCCTCCTGACTAAAGCCTGTGCCTGTTTATATTCAATCAGATGTTGAAAATTATGTGTCCGTCTCAGCTGTCTAAAAGCTCTTTTCCTGGCTTCCACAGCATTCTCACATTCCTCATTCCACCAAGGGACTGCTTTTCTAACCATCTTCCCTGAACTTTTCGGGATTGACTCCATGGCAGCCATATGAATCCTTCGCCGCAGCTCAAACTCATGCCCCTCCACACTATCTGTACTTGGGACAGACCTAAGAAACAGATCACTAAAATCCCTAAACCTCTCCCAATCCGCCTTTTCAAAGACCCACCTCCCAATCCTCCCTCCTGGCCTAGGGCTGACATCAATATCCATAGTACAGATAACAGGATAATGATCACTCCCTATAATGTCTTCATGAACTTCCCATTCACACCTTGGGGCCAACCCAGTTGATGAGAGAGTGAGATCTAGTGCTGATTCATGCCCTGTTCTAATATCAAACCTTGTGCCCCTACCATCATTTAAGCAAATTAAGTTCCTTTCACTCAACAAATCTTCAATCACCTGACCATTGCCATCAGTGTTATTTCCACCCCATAATGTACTATACGCATTAAAGTCCCCAGTCCATACCACATTCCCTCTGTCCTGTCCTTCAACTTCCTCTAGCTCAGCAAGAGCTAACCGCTTGCAAGGGTCATAATAATTTATGACAACTATTCTCCTTGAATCCACCCATATTTCCACCACCACATATTCCTGCACCTGTCCAAGCCCGAGCACCCTATATGGCATCCCTTGTTTTATAAAGGTAGCACATCCCCCTCCAGTTCCCCCTACCCTATCTCTCCTAACAGTTATATAATCAAACAAAACAAAATCAAATCTAGGTTGAAGCCAAGTTTCCTGAATACATATTACATCTGGTTTCACGGTCATATCTTCCAAAAACTTTTTAAACTCCTGGCCATTTGTAAGCAGACTCCTTGCATTCCATTGTAAAATTAACATAGGCAGAATTTTCATCCTACACTCTCCTGGCTTGGCGGTATCACACAAAGACCGTCCCTCACCACCTCCCACTTTAATCCCACCATACCCAAGTGTTGAACCGCTGCCTTTGTAATAATTTGGATCCTGTCAGTTTTTGACTTTATCTCTGCTGTCGCATTTACCACCCCTGCAATAAATGTCACCAGGTCCATTTTCTCTTTCCAGCCATATTCCTTCATAGAAGGCCTAACCGCTGCACTCCCCGCCTCCCTGTCTCTGACTACAGGCAGGTCTCTTACATTTCTTCCAACATTTCCAGATTGATCTACTCTTTTCACGAGGTGTGGCCTCTGTTTACAAACGGCCTTTTCACTGTTGGCAGATTCCTCACGCTGGCTTTGCTAGCTTTGAGCTGCAGCTGTTTGAAATAATTTTATCTTTCCCCATTTTGTGTGCAGTTGTATATCGCCCTCCTAAATTCAACAAAGACTTCATCCATGACTTTGCGGACTTTCTGTCTGGGCTTATGGTAAAATATGATCACATAACAATATGTGGTGATTTTAATGTTCATGTTTGTTGTGAGTCGCATCCTCTGTCCCGGGACTTTCTGAACCTCCTCGACTCTTTTAGTCTTAACCAAGCTGTCACCGGCCCAACACATGAAAAGGGTCACACTCTGGATCTTGTGCTATCCTATGGTGTTTCTGTCAACATAAGCGAAATCTGTGCAATGTCTTTCTCTGATCATTCCCCAATTCTGTTCACTGTGTCAGTCCCACATTCAGGTATTTCCCCTAGTAGTTCCAAACGGGTCTCGCGCATGCTAAATGCGTCCTCGGCTGGGCAATTTTCAGCCGCCTTTAATGACTCCCCCTTGTGTAGCCCGTCATTGGGCCTTAGAGCTGACCTTACTGCTGATGAGCTCCTCTCCATGTTCTCATCAGCCTGCACTGGCATTCTGGATACCATCGCCCCTCTCAAGCCCAAACGCACAAAAGCACAGCCTACACCTTGGCTCAACGATGAAACACGTGACCTTAGACGCGCGTGTAGACAGGCTGAGCGCAAATGGAAAAAGGACCGCCTCCACGTGTTCCTCCAAATCCTCCGTAGCTGCTTGGCGGATTACCACCAATGCGTCAAAACCGCCAAATCCCAGTACTTCTCCACCCTGGTTTCCAACAGCAGTCACAAACCCCAGGTTCTTTTCAATACTTTAAATTTTCTCATTATTCCCTGTAATGCTTCCCCTGTTGTGCCCTCACCCGCCCTCTGTGATAGCTTTAAAAAATTCTTCATTGACAAGATTGCAGCACTGAGGCCTTCTGACACCTCTACCTCCCCATCAACCCCCCACCCTCCGCCAGCCGTCCTCGAGCAGTTCGAGCCCTCTTCACTGTCCTCCCTCTCTGCTGCAGTCAGACATCTGAAGCCCTCCAACTGCCCCTCTGACTGTCTACCGCCCCGCCTTTTCAAGGATGCCTCCGTTTTTGTCACAGTTGCCCCCTTCCTTCTACTGTTCCTCAACGTCATCCTGTCCTCTGGTTGCGTCCCAGCTGCCTTCAAGCATGCCGTGGTGCAGCCATTACTAAAGAAGCCAAATCTCGACCCCTCTATTCTGCCAAATTTCAGGCCTATCTCAAAACTGCCTTTCCTGTCTAAAGTCCTCGAGCGTGTAGTTTATGTCCAGTTGCAAGCCTTCCTAACCACAAACTCCATCTTCGAGAAATTCCAGTCTGGTTTCAGAACAGCCCACAGCACAGAGACTGCTCTCCTGAGAGTGCTAAATGACCTGCTCCTAGCTGCTGACGCAGGTTGCCCTGTGATACTTGTGCTGCTAGACCTTACAGCTGCCTTTGACACGGTGGATCACAGGATCTTGCTGTCTCGGCTTGAGCACCGTATAGGCATCAAAGGTACAGCCCTGAAACTCTTCCAGTCGTACCTGGCCGACAGGACCTTTTCTGTCCAGCTCGGAGACTTTGTCTCTTCTGTTGCCCCCCTAACCTGCGGGGTCCCTCAAGGCTCCATACTAGGTCCCATCCTGTTTCTGCTATACATCCTACCCTTAGGGGAAATCCTGATCAGACATAACATCTCCTTCCACTGCTTTGCTGATGACGTTCAGCTATATCTCCCCCTAAAGGCTGATGGGCAGGCCGCGATCCATTCTTTAGTTGACTGTCTGGCAGACATTAAGTCATGGATGAGTGCCAACTTCCTCAACCTAAACGAGCAGAAGACTGAGATTATTGTCTTTGGCAATCCTCCCCCGGCTTTCTCCACCGATGCCCTGGGCCCTCTCGCCTCGAACATCAGGCCTTCTGTCAGAAATCTGGGCGTTATTTTCGACAGTGCCTTCAAATTCAATAAACAGGTTAGTGCAGTGGTTAGGAAAAGCTTTTTCCATCTAAGAACCATAGCAAAGATCAAAGCATACCTGCCCCAGAGTGCTCTTGAGAGAACTATCCATGCCTTCATCTCTTCCCAACTGGACTACTGCAATTCCCTTTACACTGGCATTGACAAATCCCAAATCCACCGTCTGCAGCTGGTTCAAAACTCTGCTGCCCGTCTCCTCACCCGCACTAAAAAACGTGAACACATCACCCCGGTCCTTGCATCACTCCACTGGCTCCCTATTCACTTCCGTATCAATTTCAAACTGCTACTCATAGTCCACAAATCCCTCCATGGCTTGGCCCCCTCATATCTGTCCGACCTCCTCCACCGTCACATCCCTCCTAGAGCACTTCGTTCAGCTGACCAACTGCTTCTGGAAGTGCCTAGGTCCAGGCTAAAATCAAAAGGAGACAGAGCCTTTGCCATAGTGGCCCCCACTCTCTGGAACCGTCTCCCCCCTCCACATCCGCGCAGCCGATTCGGTAGATAGTTTTAAATCCCTGATAAAAACCCACCTTTTTAAACTGGCCTTTAGTTAGGGTCCTCCCTTGTTTTTAAACACTTGTATAAAGTGTCCCCTGGTTGCCTTATTAAAGGTTTTTTCTTTTCCTTTTTCATATTTTAAATCTCCACCAGTCACTGTTCTCTAGCTCTTTTTATCTATTATTTGATATTTTCTTTTGTTTCTTTTTCTTTTCCTCCATGCATTTTTTAGCTCTTTTTTTGACTGTAAAGCACTTTGGTGCGGCTCTGCCACTTGTAAATGTGCTATGAAAATAAACATTTACTTACTTACTTACTAGTGCACAAGCATGTGTGTTTGCCAAATGCTCAGTCCAGTTTTTTAGTCCATCAGGATCTGGCCTTTGTCCAAGTCAGTCACCTACCCAAACACAATGACGGACCATCTTCTGTTTCTGCCTCTCAGATATATCACAGACATTGTTTATTTGGCCATTAATCACTTCATGAGAGTGGTCATTATGTTTTGGCTCATTCGTGTGTCTGATGTGTCATATTTGGACATGCTGTATACTGTGAGTCAGCCCCCAGTAACTGTTGTCCTGTCTGAAACAGAGGGATGACAGTCTCTTTGGGAACCACACAGACCCTTTCACTGCAGAGAATGAAGCCGCCGCCACCAGCCAGCGCCCCCTGCAGGTGGCAGACGGTGTGATGAGCAACAGCAACGCAGGTCACAGGTCAGTGTGCTCAAGCTGTTTGACAACAGTTCGTTTCATTCAATCCCCTAGTTTAGAACATTACCTTCATCTTGTATTGTCCAAGTTTTTAGGCCATTTGTACATGGATGTAGCATTGAATCATCATCTTATGGATCAGCTTAGCATTGCTTTTTCTTAGGGTGTTGACAAAGTTTAGTTTTCAAGTAAAAAAGGTACCAATAATAATTAAGCTAATATAGAAATATGTAAGGCAAGCAACAAAATCAACTGTTGATATTGAAAACTCAGGTGCCCCTCACCAGTCCTAATACGAGTTAACATCAGGGGAACACTGCACATTCACAGCTGAACTCGTTTTCAGTCACCTTCAGATACTTGGCTTCATGATTCTTCAGCCAGTCTTTGATAGAATTACGTACATGTTTAGAAGTGATGGCTTGCTTCATCATCCGCTTTCGTCTGAGCTTCATCTTATAGAAAGATATCTTCACATTTTGGTGAGTTCCATAGATAAACTTTGGGCCAAGGATGCGGACACAGTTCTTGCTTTGGTTACATGGGGATCAACTGGACTGTAAAAGCAACTCTGGTATCCCCACAGACTCCCCCCGAGTCTGTCATGGAGGTGTTCATGGTGGAGTGTGAGGTGGAGGACCTAAATACTGCATTATTGCAGGAGGCGAAGACAAGCAGGTAGTCTCAGAAGATTTCAGATCTTAATTAAAGTTTAAATATCTTTGAAATCTTTAAGGTCATAACATGTAAAAATCAAAATGAAGGTGTTGCGATGTAATGCCTCAGCACTGAAGAGGTGCTTTATTAATGTAGGACAGTTCTGTCGAACAAATGTGACATTAAACCTGCCAAAAATAAAATCATTTAAACTGAGTCACTTTGAAATGGATTTGAATTCTGATAGATCAGGTGGAGGAACGGGATGAAACAACAGGGAAATAAAAACAAATGCCTTATATTTATAAGATCAAAATGGTCCCACACGGCGGAAACTTTTCTTTTTGGCTCCATTATGGCCTGTAGATAAGATGTCCGTTTGAAATGATGAATGGTTGTTTTGGCAGAGATGCATCCCGTTGACAGATTGGCTTCCTTTTGAACACAGTTTGGCGCCCGGCGTGTGACAGGCGATACTTCTACTGTATGGGTCACGTGACTTTCTTGAAGCGATACGCGCACTGACACGGGTTTTGCTCTTTGAGCTCGACACATGCGCTGACCCATCACTAATATCAACCTTGTTAAATTACTACACCTTCCTTTTTTTATAACCTTCTCAAAGCCTGGAGCACATCTAAGGGCGAGGACTTCTCATTACATGTGGTAAACATTTGTACCTTCTCCATCTTTCTGGTCATCCATATTCATTCTTTACCCCACTTTCTCATAACCCCTCTAACCCTCTAAAACCATATCAAAGGGAAAACGCATGGCTCACATGTATACTGTCGATCTTTATACATAACCCCTCATAGGGTCAAAGGTCAACATGTGTCAAAATTCTATTGGAGGGTATCCTTTTTTTGTGTCTCAGGTTATCTAAGTGCTTTACTTAGTTCCATATTTACTAGCTTACTTTAGCCCTATTCGGACGGGACTAGTTCAATGGGGGGACGTATGGTAATGTTGGTTAACCAGACGACGCCAGGGAGAAGAAATGACCAATTCGGACGGGACAAGAAATCCCTGTACTATTCATCTAACATGGGAGGAGTTGTTGGTTACGCACAACCCTCACATCCTGGATGCCATGCACGTCTTCATTTCACTTCCGTAAACCCCATCTGTAAACAGACATGGCACCGACCATGCGTGCTTGCAAGCAGCGCTTCATCCAGAACCTCCATGTTTGCAAACAGACACACCTAATTGTTTCTCTCTTTAAAAGGATGTGACGACATATTCCGTACTTATTACCGAAGGTCGCATTCGCACGGGATTAGTATTACCTATGGTAGATACTCCGGACCGTTTCACAGGAGGTAGAATTCTCGGCAAAGTTTACCGACATACTCCGCTATCTTTACTGACATGGTGCGTTCGGACGGGACTAGATTTCCCGGTTATTATTACTTTACCCCAGGTCCCCCCATTAAACTAGTCCCGTCCGAATAGGGCTTTAGTTTCTCACTCATCTACTTACTTATTTACTTTCCTAAAGTGTCTTTATTGTGAATTAATTGCTAACAAAACCGAGGAAAATGCTACAGCACAGAGAGAAACGGTGATGACCAAGGTGAAAGAAAGAGAATGTTCATGAATTGAACTGCGTGCTCTGAGATGACGGCTGTTGTGCTGATGGTCACACATGTGTCCAAATATCAAAATAGATACAAATTTAAAAAAACAATGTTTTCCAGGTAGTTAGAAGAAGAAGCATGATAATAGATATGATTTCTTGTTATTTTTTAATTTGGAGCCGAATTATGGGATATATGGCTACATCGTAAAAACATGTTCCATGTTCATGGTTCCTTAACTGAAAGAAACTGCAATGATAATTCATTTAGTTGGAGCATTGACTGAGAAAGACAACAATAACAGGTTTCTGTGGTTTCTGGAAACATAAAATGTAAACTTTTTATTGTTTACGCTGTTGATTTTATTGTAAAGAAGTAGAATTTGCATGATTGGACTTGTGTAACTGTTTAGTTCTTCTCCATCTTGTTTTATAGCCAATATTAAAAGTAGTTTGGATGAAGGGGCCTTTGATGGCTGATGTCAGTGAGACGACTTCAAAACACCGACCTGTGATGTCACCGGAATGAAGAGGGCAGGAGGTTTCCAACACATGAAAAGATGGACTTTGATGAAAGGGGCTGTGAAGGTCACCAAGCCTCCCGACCACTGTGAAGCAAAAGGATTGTGTCCAGATCAAATTCTGCCAAGACATCTTCAAGAGCAGTTCCAAAACAGTTGGGATGCTGTGCAAATTGTAAATACAAACGGAATGCAAAGATTTGCAATTCTCATGAACAACTAATTCATTTACTGATTTTATTTCCATTTTACACACTGTCCCAACCTTTTAGGAATCAGAGTTCTAATACCAAAATGTGATCTCTCCTCCCATCCACACTGTTTAAGCTTCCTTTTAGTTTTGATTTGATTTAAATGATTTCATATTCTTTTTTTTTTTGTTCCATTTCATGTAATGTTCAGTTTATTAGGCAGGGACAGCACTGGAAAACAATGTTACATATAAACAAATGCAACAATTTCTATGAATACAGTCTTCTTGACATGGAGAATATACAGATATTTTACCTGGTTAATTTTCAAGAAAAATATTGAGAAATGAAGTTACAATATAGAAGAAGTTTAAAGCTTGTTTACATAACAGCATCAGAGGCTTCGAGGCTGATTGGGTTGCTGCACAGGAGAAACAGTTTGATATAATAATAGCATGCATATTTAGCTTAATGATCCAATATACATCCAAATATTTACACAAAGCTCCTTTATCAATTTCCTTCTTGATGTTGATAACAATAAAATCATCTGACACTTTTCATTCTTATTAAGTTAAGTTAAGTTGACTTTATTTATACCCGAAGGTAGATTTGGTCCTCCGCTTTGAACCCATCCAGGTTGGCACCTGCTGACACACACATGCACAGGGTCACACACTCAGAGACAGATGCCAACCTGGAGCGGTGGGCAGCCATGAAGCGCCCGGGGCGCATGGGGGGTACGGTGCCTTGCTCAAGGGCACCTCAGCCGTGACAAGGAGGTGGACTGACACCCCTCCAGCTGTCAGTTCCACCAAGCGAGAGTGGGAATCAAACCGCCAACCTTCCGGTTATTGGATGACCGACTCTAACCACTGAGCCACAGCCGCCCCTATTGATATTCTTATTGATATTTTTACCAATTCAGTGACAAAAAATGTTGAATTACAGTGAAACTCCAGCTATGGAGGTATTTTACTCCCAGATTACTGTGAAACAACAATTCCAGCCATATGATGCTGACATCACTGCCTTTTTGTGGATGTGCTGCTTTTATTTGGATTGTTGGTTTACTGACTTGAGCATATAATCATTCATTACATGGTAAAGCATTGGATAGTCATTTCTGTTTTTATTTTCCATCACAGTGAACTTGAATGATGGCACTTTTTTGGTAGCACCTCAGCAGGAGTTTATGCTCATCTGAACCACTGAGGTGGAACTACTGCAGAGTATCCCAGACAATAATGAGCTGTGGGTGGAAACCAGCTCTCTGCAGAGGTGCACAGAGAAGTTGTGTGTCTTGTCTATGTTTATCATGCAGCTTCACACAGTTGATCTAGTGCTGGGCGGTATGACCAAAAATACACATCACGGTATTTTTTCACGGTATCACAGTATATCACGGTATTTTTTTTTCATGCATAATTAGGTGTTCACAGCATTTTCTACAGATTGAGAACAGAATTACTGCAGTAGATTAACTTAGGATGGTCTATTTTACCGTCATAGAATAACGCCCCACAAAATGATGCTGTTTACACAGAAGTGCTACTCATGATTCCTATGAAGTGAGGAATCGGAATGCAAACACAATTGCAGTCAAAATACAGAACTTTTACTGTGCGTCTTGAAGTGACATTTGGCTGGACTTTTCTTTTGCTTTCCCCGTGTTACCTGCTGATGTGGCGGGTGCTGACCTTAACTTCATGCATTCTTGATATTCTAAGACATGCTTACGGCTAAGGTGATGGAGCAAATTGCTCGTGTTGCCACCTCCAGCGACAACTGTAGCCCGACAACACTTGCATAAAATGGTTGTTTGGTCGACGTCGGATTTTTTGAAACCAAAAAACTTCCAAACTACAGACACGGCTCCTTTTTTTGGCACAAGTTCTTCTGTCAGCATGTTCTACTAGTTCTGCAGCTTCGATTTCGGAACTTTCCATGTCTATCCTATCCACCTTCACCTTCGCGTAACGCAAGTGCTTATTACCACCTGGCACCCATAGACAGTAAACATGCGTGTTTAGAAGCGCAACACTGAAAAGGGTCCCGTCTCAAACAATGTCGCGCGACGCAGTTGTTCCCCCGTTGTGTAATCAAATACGGTATGGCGGTATATTAAAAATTCATATAAATAACGAAGTTATAAACCGGTATTCGGTGTGAACCGGTATACCGCCCAGCACTAAGTTGATCCCACCCATGTCAGGGGGGTACTGCCTGCAGTGAATGGAGTAGGGTGGAGTTATCCCATACTGTGATACACACTACCATGTCATGGGAAATGTCTGGGTGGCTCGTCCTTCTACAACCTTCATGCCTGCCAATGCATCCATCCATGTATGGATGTGTGTGAATGAATAGCACGCAGTTATGTGCTGTGTGAGTGTGGGTGAATGGGTGAATGTGGTGTTAGAAGCGCTTTGAGAGGTCAGTTAGACTCGAAAAGCACTATTTAAGCACAGTCCATTTACCATTTACACAGTATCATCAAAAGATTCAGACAATCTGGACATTTATGGAACATAGCTTATAAATCATTATTGGAGGTGTGCGACCTTCAGGCCCTCAGCCAGCTCTGCATTAAGGCCCGGTCACACATCCCTCCACGGGCATATCGCGGCCGAATCACGGCCAAAAATTTCTGCCCGTGAAGCAGACGCTGTGGAAAATGTGCAAAATTGGCTTACCCGCGGTTTACCTGTGGTATGCCCGCGGAACAGACGCCGGCGACTGTTCCGCGTCCTTATCGCGGGTGAAGCGCGGCGGTACCGCGGCCTACCACGGGTATAATAAAGCAGCCGAACCGGGCTGTAGAAATCATAACCGCTCAAGACACAGTCCCGTGAAGATGGCACCGAAGAAGAAGGCAGCCCAGTGCCAGTGGAGGCACTTGGTTCTGATGCTGCTGGAGCAGCAAGACGAGGTCATTACTGTGACGGGGATCCATGTTCACCCCTTGACGTCTGGAGCACAACTGACGAATGCTCGGCAAATCGCGGAGAAAGGCGTTTGTCCGTGCTTACACGCGGTACACACGCTAATGCACGTGATAACAACGCGGTACAGACGCGGAACAAACGTGTTATGACCGTGCTCCACCCGCGATTACCCGCTGATCCTACCGCGTGTAACGACGTCTTAACCGCGGCCGTAGCACGTCCCAGCACGTTCGTTCCGCGTCTGTACCGCGTCTTTACCGCGTGTGTACAACGTGTACCGCCCGCGATTACCCGCGGTCTAAAGTTTTGGGCAGCCCAAAACTTTTTCGCGCGGCCAACCGCGTGTGAATTTCTTACCGCGTGTAACGACGGGTGAAGTACGGCTGTATCGCGTCTCAATCGCGACCTCAAAGCGTCCAACAGCGTCTGCTTCACGGGCAGACAGTTTTGGCCGTGATTCGGCCGCGATATGCCCGTGGAGGACATGTGTGACCGGGCCTTTAAAAACAGAGCTGATTCTGTCCTGGAAATCCCTGCCTGGGCTCAGGAAGCCTTCAGAATCAGAATCAAAGTTAAAGCACATCCTGCATCTAATCCAGCAGCACGGCTCGGTAGTAGAAGAGTCCGGCTGCTGGACCGAGCTGCCTGCAGTCCAGAGCTGAAAACATTTCAAACACACCAAAGAAGAGCCAGGACTCCTCCGTCAGACAGGAACGGGACAACATTCCTCTGCCAGAGGTCCAGCTGCTGGGCTCCTCAGTTCCAGATGTTTACAGATGTTGTTAAAGAAGGGGATGCTACACAGTGGGAAACATGGAGCTGTCCTAACTTCCCTGAGACGTGTTGCTGCCATCAGATTCAAGATGAGCCCATATTTTTCATGAAATAATAAAATCTTTCAACATTTAATATCTTTTCCATGTTCTATCATGAATAATTATTGGGTTATGAGATTTGTAAATCATTGCACTTTGGTCTTAATTACATTTTTCACAGCTTCCCAACAGTTTTTAAGTTGTTGTGGAAGTTTTTGATGAGAAATGAAACAGGCACTTCTCTTCTTAAGCCTGGTTTATATTCGGTAACGCAAGACGCAAAGCAAGACGCAAGAAGAAACGCAAGCCCTTGCGCGGTTGCAAGCCCCCCTTGCGTGCTTGCGTGTGTCACCTCAATTTTCTAAACTTCACGCAAGACACAAGCGCAAGCCACTGGCTGTGGTCGAAACCGCCTACTACTTGATCGATCTGACAGTATGCAGAGCGTTTACACACAGTGCACTTCACTCCTGCCAGAGTCGAAATCAGCCGGCCTGAAAAGCTGATTTCCCTTAAGCTATAGGCTAAACTCTGTAAATATATAACTTTAGCAACATTTGAAACATTTTCAGGCGAGAAAGTAGTCGTTTAGACCCCCAAGGTGTTGAAAATCTGACAAAACACCGGCTGTTTACAAGAAGAAGAAGAAGCATGAATCTATGGAAGAGAGACTTGCCAAAGAGCTCCTGGCGGTGAATTTCCTTTCATGGTAGTAGGCTTGTCATTGAAAAAACCCGCTACTCCACCTACTGTCCTGGCGGTGAATCGCCACGCAGCACACGCAACCGCCGACAAAGCAAAATGAAGCATAAACGTCTCGAGCCATTAACAGACGCGCAAGACGCAAGCGCAAGGGCAGTTAAAAGAAGTATAACTCAGCCTTAAGTTTTTATTTTCTCTGGTCAGTCCAACACCTTCAGACCCATAACAAAGGGAAGCTAAAACATTTCTACCATCCCCTTATTCCACCCCCCGGGAGGATGTCTCACACTTTGGAGCAGGATGCAGGATGTGGTCTCGATGTAATTAAGGCAAATAGTTCAAATCAATTATTGTGTCTCAGTGAGGCAAATGATAAATGCAGATTGGAAAGCCTGTTGTGGGGGTTCTATTTGTTTCATTATCCATTAACTAAAGAAACGATGAATGATGTTACGATGAGAACATAAGTGGTGAGGTCAGAGGTTATTGATGTAATATTTAAATGTGAGAATAGTGGATATTAATGTACATACTCAGGTACTCGTACTGTAGTTTCCCCAGGTTAATCAAGCTTTTTTGTTTTGTCTTTCAGAAATGATTCAAATAACAATAAACTGAAACTGAATGCCTATTATTCCTGCAGAATCGCTTTGAATCAAACTGGTAGAGCTCACTGAATGCTCACTGTTTGCTGGTTTGGTTGATCCATGTCAGCAACTGACCTGCTGAAGCCAGTTAATCATTTATCATCTTGAAGGGACACTCGGGAAGTAGTGACATCAGCATATCTGTCAGGTTTTTTGGTTGGATTGTTTGTTTCACAGTGAGGACTGAGTTTTAAATTAGAGCAGCAAAATATTTGATACAATATCAGTGAAAGCAAGGAGGCCTTCTCACAAAAAGCAAAAGAAAGAGAAAGAAGTCCAACTATTTCCCTCCACAGCAATCTGTAACATACCCTGTTCTGGATGGAAACATATTGTTCTACTATGAGTGCTATGCTGAAACCTAAATTAATGTATTCATTCATTCTTTATATATGTTAAGGGACACAAGAGAAATACAATGTTTTGCTTGACTGTCCCTTGTATTGTATTTGCAGTTTTCATAACCTTCAGAAATCCATAAAACAATAAATGCTGACTTCTGTATTTCACAAAACGTAGTGACTTTGTTCCTGTGGAATGGTGTTTGATGTTTTATAGTGCAGTTTTTAATGAATGCCACTTCAAAAAAGCCTTTGTATTCTTTTATAAATTCCCTGACACAGAGTGAAGCTCCATGCCTCCAGCCTCAGCAGGGGGGTATTCCAGAGAGGAGCTTCAACAAACTCTGAGTCTATTCCTGAACTCTGAGTTGGCTTCCTCTGAGATGGGAAACTCTGAGTATCCGCTTCCAGAACAGCTGATCTGCGTTAGTTCAATGTTCACCTTGAGTTAAGCGCGTGCACAACTACTATAAAAAGCCATCATCAATGGAGCCCAGATACCACGAGTCACCATGATAACAGAAAATAAAAGAGCAAGTTATTTCACTGCGATGCAGTTGGAGGTCCTTGTGCAGGCCTATGGCGAATATGAGCACGTATTTCACCGCAAATGTAATACAGCTGCAGCATCGCAGGAGACAGGCGGCATGGGAAAATAATGCTGCCAGAGTCTGAATGTAATATTCCATTGGCGTAACATTTAACCGTAAGATCGTAGCATCTAGGCGCGGAAAGGCGCGGCGAAAGAGAAATGTTTTTAACCTGGATTTAAAAGTGCTTACAGTTGTGGCTGTATCTATAGGATATAGTTATGAATATACAGTAAGTAGGAATGAAATCTGATTTTCATTTAGGTGCAATCCAACAGGGGAAAAAAGGACTTGGAAGCAGCTAAAAATGAAATATAAAAACATCGTTCAAAAAGGTAAGGCATATATTGCTAGGCTATGATTGTGCCTCACTTTGATTTTAATTTTATTTTTTCAATTAACTTATCAAAATAAAATCAAATCAAATCAAGTTTATTTGTAGCACATTTCATGTACAAACAATTCAAAGTGCTTTACATAAAATAAAAGCATTGCAGCAGGGAGTGGAAGAAGCATTAAAAATACATAAAAGAAGATAAAGAGAAACAAATAAAATCATTTAAATGAATTTAAAAACAAGCAACAGTCCAGATAAGTTCAAAGATATTGTGCAGATTTCATGCATAGAGACATGAGAACAGAACTGTTTTTAACCTGGATTTAAAAAAGTCTCCATTTGGTGAAAGTTTAAAGACATGGTTGGTAATCCTGTTCAGAAACACATTTTGTAATACTGGGTGAAATGGTCCGTGTATCCTGAGAGAAATCTATACAAGATGTATTTAGAAAAAGGGACGAAAATAATCAGACCTCTGTGGCAGCTGCAGGACTGAGAAAAAGCTGACAAATCCAAGATCAGCGGGGCGCCTACAAAAAACCAATCAGATGCCTCTGCTTTCTGCCTACGCCCCCTCTGTCGGCTCCCTGCTCCGTGTGCGCACGCGGTTCTACCGGCTTTGGATGAAGCACTGACGGAATGGGGAGGGGGGGTGGAGCTTAGAGGAGGGGACACTTTCGAATCTTGCTAGCTCTCTTGCTAGCTCTCTAGGATTACCTACCATAGCTTTAATCTCCACTGGCAGTTTGTTCCACTTGTTTGCAGCATAACAGCTAAATGCTGCTTCTCCATGTTTAGTCTGGACTCTGGACTGGACCAGCTGACCTGAGTCCTTGGATCTAAGAGCTCTGCTGGGTTTATATTCTCTGAACATATCACAGATGTATTTTGGGCCTAAACCGTTCTGGGATTTGTAAACCATCAGCAGGCTTTTAAAATCTATTCTGTGACTGACTGGAAGCCAGAGTAAAGATTTTAAAGCTGCTGTGATGTGTTCAGATCTCTTAGTCCGGGTTAAAACTCCAGCAGCAGCGTTCTGGAGGAGCTGCAGATGTTTAATGCTCTTTTTGGGAAGTCCAGTTAAAAGAGCATTACAGTAATGGAGTCTGCTGGAGATGAATGCATGGATGCCTTAGGCCAGGGGTCTTCAACGTTTTTCAGGCCAGGGACCCCCAAACTGATGGAGAGTTGGAGCAGGGACCCCCTTACTATTTATATGGCATGCAATTGTGTTTTATATTTAACGGGGCCTAGTGCCGTGTATAAACATAGCTACTCTGTTATCGTACATTCAATACTAAGCTATTCAAATAATACACAGGTTAATATATTCATGTTTTTATTTTAAACATGTGCAAGGTACAGGGTGGCCGTGCCACTGCCATTTATAAACAAACATCTTGCATATAACACTGAGCTATTCAAATAATCCACAGATTTTAACTTTAAACATGCATGTAGATGGGACAATGAATCCTCAAACCATCTGTGGATGGCACACGTTTGCACACAATTTGTGAGAAAAAACTGTTTGAAAAAAAAAAAAAGTTAAAATCGTCTAATCAACCAAAGATTTCGTGACCCCCCTGCAGTACCTCCGCGGACCCCCTGGGGTTCGCGGACCCCCTGTTGAAGACCTCTGCCTTAGGCTATTAAATATTAATCCAGTGGTTACTTCAAAGAGTAAATTAAACCCTGAACGGAGTTTCCGGTTCCAGAAACGCTGATTTGAGTGAGTTTAGTCAACTCTGAGTGGTTTCACCTTGAGTTCAGCGCGTGCACCACAACTTTAAAAACCAGCATCAATGGAGCCCCGATTCGACGAAGTTTCAACACGTTTTTAGAAAGAAGTGCAACACCGCTGCAGCTGCAAAAGCGGAAGTTTAATTGTAGTCAGAATCAGAATCAGTTTTATTCCCATTGTTAGTGAACAGTGTTCACTGACTAGGAATTTGCTGCGGCGTAAGGTGCAAACATGTAACATGTAACATATTCAATTCAATTCAAATTCAAATTCAAAAATACTTTATTTATCCCAGAGGGAAATTAAATGTTGATGTAACTCAATTAAATCAAGGAGTTATTATAGATGCTGATGGCTGTGGACAGGAAAGATTTCCTGTAGCGGTCAGTTTTGCATCCAAACTGAAGAAGCCTTTGACTGAAGAGACTCTGTTTTCCGATAACAGTCTCATGGAGAGGATGTTCAGGGTTGTACATAATTCTCTTGATTTTATGCAAAATCCTTCTTTGCATTATTGTCTCTAGAGGTTCCACAGTCGTCCCCAGAACAGAACCAGCCTTCCTTATCAGGTTGTTGAGTCTTTTTAGGTCCCTGGTTCTGATGCTGCTGCCCCAACAGATGACGCCAGAGGAAATGACGCTCTCAACAACAGACTTGTAGAAGATCTGCAACATCTTGTTGCAAACCTTGAAGGACCTTAGCTTCCTCAAGAAGTACAGTCTGCTCTGTCCTTTCTTGTAGATGGCTTCACTGTTGTGTCTCCAGTCCAGTCTGTTGTCCAGATGAACACCAAGGTATTTATATTCCTCAACCACCTCCACTTCTTCTCCCATGATGGAAACAGGGTTTGATCTGACCCTGTTTCTCCTGAAATCTACAATCATCTCCTTTGTTTTGTTAACATTCAAGATGAGATGATTGTTCCCACACCACAAAGCGGTCCACCAGCTCTCTGTACTCAGCTTCTTGTCCATCTCTGATACACCCGACAACTGCAGAGTCATCTGAATATTTCTGTAGATGACAGGAGTCTGACTTGTACTGGAAGTCTGAAGTGTACAGAGTGAAAAGGAATGGTGAGAGTACAGTCCCCTGTGGTGCTCCTGTGCTGCTGATCACCTGGTTAGACACACAATTCTTCAGTCTGACAAACTGTGGTCTGTTTGTCAGGTAGTCATTAATCCAGGTGATTGTTGAGGCCTCCACCTGAGTCTTCTGGAGCTTCAGACGAAGCAGATCAGGCTGAATTGTGTTAAATGCACTGGAGAAATCAAAGAACATGATCCTCACAGTGCTGCCTGCTTTGTCCAGATGACAGTGGGTTTGTTGAAGCAGGTGTATGATAGCGTCTTCAACTCCAACTCCATGGCGATAAGCAAACTGCAGGGGGTCCTGATATGTGCTGGTTTGCTTACACAGGTGGGTCAACAGGAGTCTCTCCAGGACCTTCATGATGTGGGATGTCAGGGCAACAGGTCTGTAGTCATTGATGAGTGAAGGGTGAGTTTTCTTTGGTACTGGAACCAGACAGGATGTCTTCCACAACAGTGGTACCTTCTCTTGGGTCAAGCTAAGGTTGAAAAGGTGTTGCAGAATCCCACAGAGCTGCTCTGCACAGGCCTTCAGGACTCGGGGGCTGACACCATCTGGACCTGCAGCCTTGTTCCGGTTCAGTCTCTCCAACTGCCTCTTCGCCTGACTTTTAGAAACAGAAAAGTGGGAGTAGGAGGCAAAGGGGACAGCAGCATCTCCTGATTTGGTTGAAGACAAACTAGTGGAAGCAGAAGAATCCATGACTGAGGTGGAGGTGGAGATGTTACAGGAAAGCTGTGGGTCAGAGGAGGGTGGGATGTCTCTTTGGCTGGGAACAGGAGGGGAGGATGGTGAGCTTGTTCCTGAACTGAACCTGTTGAAGAATGTGTTCAGCTCATTTGCTCTGTCCAGACTTCCATCCATCCGATCTTCCCTCTGCTTGAGGCCTGTGATCTTCTTCATTCCTGACCACACATCTCTGATATTGTTCCTCTGCAGTTTACTCTCAAGCTTCTTTCTATACACCTCCTTGCTCTCTCTGATCTTGACTTTGAGCTGCTTCTGTATACTCCTCAGTAACTCCCTGTCTCGCTCCCTAAAGGCTCTTTTTTTCTTGTTCAATAGTTCCTTTAGCTCACTGGTGATCCAGGGTTTGTTATTAGGGAAGCATCTCACTGTTCTGGTGGGGATGGTGTTGTCCACACAGAAGTTTATATAGTCAGTCACACACTCAGTCATGGCATTAATGTCCTCTCCATGTGCCTTACAAAGAGAAATCCAATAGGTTGCATCAAAGCAACTCTGTAAGGCTTCTTCAGCTTCCTGTGACCACTTTCTAACAGTCCTTTTTGTGACAGGTAGTCTCTGGACAAGGGGTTTATATGCTGAACAGAGAAAAACAAGGTTGTGATCTGATTTACCCAGGGGAGGTCTTGATTTGGAAATGTATGAATCCTTGACATTTGTGTAAAACAAATCCAATGTCTTGTTTTCTCTGGTAGAGCAGCTGACAAACTGTTGAAAAGTTGGCAGTGTAGCAGAGAGTGAGGCATGATTAAAATCACCAGATATTGCCACAAAAGAATTGGGGTGTTGTGTCTGTATCTTAGCAACAACGGAACTGATGACATCACATGCAGTGTCGGCAACAGCTGAGGGTGGAATGTAAACAGCCACCAAAACAACACTGGTGAACTCTCTTGGCAAATAATATGGATGAAAACTTACTGCCAATAGTTCAATGTCAGGACTGCAGAGACAACTCTTCACAGTAACATGTCCTGGGTGACACCATCTGTTGTTGACAAGCACTGCCAATCCACCCCCTTTCCTTTTCCTGCTACTCTTTAAATCTCGATCTGCTCGTACAGTCAGGAAGCCCGGCAGAGAGACGCTGGAGTCGGGGATATGATCCTGCAGCCATGTCTCAGTAAAACACATAATGCTACATTCCCGATATTCTTGCTGAGTCCTTGTCAAGGCTAGAAGTTCATCCAACTTGTTAGCTAACGATCTTACATTGCCCATGATGACGGATGGCAGAGATGGTTTGAACTTCTTCTTTCTTTCTCTCCTCTTTGCTCCTGCTCTGCATCCACGACGCCTCCTTTTCAATTCCAGTGGGATTTCTGGCTTCAGTTGTCGAATTATTTCTGCTTTTCCAAGGTTAATCAGCTGCTCCCTGTTGTAAACCACCCTGTTGCTATGGTTATGCATCATAACAAAAGAGCAAAATATACAAAAGTATTGTGAAAAATCAATCCAGCTGCACAGCATCCAAGGCAGGAAGGAACAGTTGTCCAAAAAATGCAATTTCTTCCAAGAAAAAAAAATATATATTATATATATTATATATATATATTATATAATGATAAAAATAAAGAATAAAAATATATGAATATAAAATGTACAAGGTGTGTACAACAATACACAGTATATAGTATACAGAGCAACAACAGTGCAGCCTTTCCTAGTCCTTTGCAATCACAATAATATTACAGGGAAAACTGCTTGAATGGTAACCCATTCATTTATTTCATTTAGGTGCAATCCCACGGGGGAGAAGCGCACTTGGCAGCAGTTTAAGATGAAATATAAAAACATTGTTCAAACAGGTGAGACCTCAGCATGGAGGTACCTCATTTTGATCATGTTTTACACTGTAAAGTAAATATTAAGTGGCTATTTGACTGTGCAGTTGTTTTATCCCCAATATAATGCTGTTTTCACACACATGAATGTCTTCTCATCTATATCATGTTCCGTTAAATAATTAAGCCTATTTAAACCAACACAGACTTCTACTGAGCCAACAGAAAGAAGGCAGATGCCCGTAAAACGGGTGGTGCCCAGCACCGCCACCTCTGACGGAAGGCCAGTGGCTGAATCCCTGGAGGGAATCCACCCCCAAGACACAAGTGCCTTTATATAATATAATAGGCCTATATATATCTTTTTTAAGCCTATTCATACAAATATTTATTTGTCTTTTTTTCTTTTGTCCCAACAAAATTCTGATGGTGCCGCTCAAAAAGATAATTGTCTGGAAATGCTAAAACATCTATTCATCTGCCCTGCTATCAGTGTGGTAGGACTGTAGAAAGGATTTCAGCAGACGATTGAACTGAATAAACTCTTATAAAACATTTTATTTTATTTTTGGTGCACCAGATTCAGAAAAATTCAATTGAGTAAAATGTTGTGAAATGTTGTAAACCTTTGCTAATACAATCATTTTGCTATTACCTGACTTTGTGTCCTGGTTACTCATGGTGGCGTCCAATTCAATTAATTACCCCTTGCTGCGAATCTAGAGTAAACTGGTCCAGTGTGCACTTACCTTCTAGGTGGGTTACATATACATTTTTATTTAATTTTTTAAAAATCTTTTTATTGAGAAAAAGAAACAAGAGTAGTGACAATGACTTATCGTTAAGGTTACATAAGATTGATATTTTTCTTTTTTCTTTTTTTAAACACACAGAACACCCCCCACCCTACCACCCACTCACCCCGACTGGACCAAAATAATAATAAGAATGATAAGAAGGTTTTAGTAACAGGTATAAATAGATACACCTGCATAAAATTAAGACACAAAGAAATTAATAGGATTTCAATGAGGGATAGCATGACTACAGAGCTCTGCATGCCGGGCCAAGTGTGCTATAGTGCGGGCTCAAGCCACAACACTCTAAAGACTACTGACATCTTCTAGCTTAGTCTATCAGTGTGTTGGAAGTTCTTGAAGATTACTAAAATATGACAGAAGAAGTTCCCAGACTGACTGACTGAAATTTGTCTGAGCCTCTTATTGCAAATTTAATCTTCTCCAAATGTAAAAATAACATAACATATTTTAGCCATTGTGCTGCAGTGGATGGGATATTTGATTTCCAATTAAGTAATATTAGTCTTCGCTCAAGCAAAGAAACAAATGCTGTGATGTTGAGTTGCTTCTTATGTCCTCATTTGGTACACCGAATAATGCAAGGTTGTAAAGTAACTCCAAGGACATTAGACAGTACGTCAAATATGGCAGACCAGTACCCAGATAGCTTATGGCAAGACCAAAACATATGTGTCAGATCTGCCACACCAGCATGACATCTGATACAACTGCTATCGACATTTGGATAAAAGGAGGATATTTTTGCTCTACTCCAATGTAGGCGATGTACCACCTTAAACTGAATCAGTCTTGCACAGGAGGTGCTAGTATTCATTCTATTCAGAACTGTAGTCCAAAGCTTTTTTGAGATTTCAGTTCCAAGCTCCTTCTCCCGGCCAGATTTGATCCTGTCCATCTTGGCATTACCATTGACATGATCCTTGTGTAAGGAAGTGCTGTAAAACCCTTCAGCCAAAAGGGAACTTCCAAAATTAAATCTGCAAGTGACTTACTGGGAAGGTTAGGAAACTGTGGGCTATGGCTCTTAGCAAAGTGACGGGTTTGAAAGTAGCGAAATAGGTCCTTTTGTTGGAGGTCATATTTGAGACGCAAATCATTGAAGCTTGGAGAGGTTCCATCTACATATAGATCACCAAACTTCATGATCCCTTTACTATGCCATGCTACAAAGGTTTGATCCAATTTGGCCGGTAAGAAGTTGTGATTGTTACACAGCGGATTATGAATCAAAAGAGTTTTCCTCAAGTTGTTCTGCCTCCTAAATTGAGACCATATTTTGAGAGTGGAGATGACCACAGGGTTAGCTGTAAACTGTAAAGTCTTCATAGGAAGATTTGATGAAACCAGAGCATGGAGAGATGATGAAATGCATGACATACCTTCCAGCTCACACCAGTCTGTACCTGGAGATTGAATCCAGTATTATATTTTGTGTACATTTGCTGCCCAGTAATAGCTCCTAAAGTTTGGTAGAGCCAACCCGCCTTTTGCTCTTGGTTGTTGGAGGAACTCTTTGCCAATTCTAGGGTTCTGCCCACTCATTATAAATCCAGATATCATTTTCTCAAGTTGACAGAAAAATGATTTTGGTAAGAAGATGGGAATACATTGGGTTACATATACATGACCTACTTGTTACTAAATATATATCCACCCACCGAACAGTCATGGATGGTGTCATCTGCCTAGTTCAGCCTCTGACTGAAACGATTGTAAACCCTGCAGCTGTAAGTATTCCATAGTCTTGCCTCAGATGCTAGTTCAAAGTATTCTGAAACAGTATCTTCTCCTGCATCACAGCAGGATTATGATGATGAGGAAACGCTGTCTGATGCCACAGGGAGAGATCCGGAGGGGCCTACTGAAGTGTGTCTTAATATTATGTATATCTACTGGCAGTGCTCTACCCATTCACATTCCTTTACATTCTTGAGTGGAATTTGGAGTTTGACAGGTACACTGAAGTGATGAGCATAGATAATGGCTAACTAGCACATTCTTGTCCTTCAACAGAGCATGGTTGGGCATCACCAGGAGGAGGGTCCATCGACGTCCACAGCACAGCTTGACACAGTGAGATTTTCAGCCATGTTAAATCTGTATGTAGTACTGTGGGAATTAAATGTCGTCTATATGTTTCCCAGTTACCGGTAAAGGAGTTGTACAGGGTGCACCTGATGTAGTGTTGTAGTACTTGAGTCCGGTCTTGGACTCGAGACCGTTTTTTTATGGTCTCGGACTTGTCTCGGACTCGCTGGTATTTGACTTGGACTTGTCTTGGTCTCGGCCACTGGTCTTGCCAAATATGGTTCTTGGTCTCGACCGAGTCCAGGCGTCTTTATTTTGTCACAATATTCAAGGGAAAAGTAACCACTTGATAACCAATCACACACCAGTTTAGTTTTGCGCGCCCTGCATCTGAGCCTTGCCAACGTTCTTATCCTTATCGTTCATTTATTGATTCACACACACAGTGAGAAGATGTCAGCCAATTCCGCTATAGTGAAATTTGGTTTTACTAATCACAAAGAATTTCTCAGCACATCACTGAAAAAAAAAACACAGGGCAGATTGCAGATTCTGCAAATCGACTATCTCAGAGACATCTGGGACGACTTCAAACTTTGTGAGACACCTGCAGAAGCATCATTCATCTCGGTAAGTTAACTGCAGAGCTAGGCGGTGCTTAGCCTCATAGGCTGGGCTATGTGTTATGCATTAGCTAACATAGCGGAAGATAAGCCAAGGTAATGTGTTTTTGGACATGTCATGGGACTATGTTTTTAGGTCATGTTTGGTTTTAGATCACGTTTTAGTCATGTCTTAGTTTAGTTCTTAGTTTTCCCATGTTTTAGTTTCCCTGCAATTAGTTTCATTCACGTCACCTGCACTCATCAGTTCCCCACAGTACTTAAGTTCCCTGTTTGCTTTCAGTTTTTGTGAGATCCTTCCCCGTCAACCCCCCCATGCCATGCCACGACCCAGTTAAGTGTTTTTTCCATGCTATGCCAAGTGTTTTGTTAAATATTTTTCCACAGTTTAGGTTTTTGAATCCGGCTTTTTTTTCCCTTGTCCTTGTCCTGTCCATTATGGCAGCAATTCTGCTGCCATAATGCTGAATACAGTTTATGCTAAACAGATTTGCAATGCCAAGGGAAGTTTTATGAATGTAAAGCTCCCCTTGATGCCCATCAACTCCTCATTTTTATTTATTTATTTTTGTTACAATATTTAACATGATATGATAATAGTGCCGAACCAGACCGGTGGACAGAGAGAGAGGGAGAGTGAAGAAGGGAAAAAAGGAAAGAAAAAAGGAACAGAAACATGAAGAGACAAACATAAAAAACAAGAAAAATCAGACAACCAGCTGCTACACCTGTAAAAACAAAACTGAAGACGATTCACGGCTTTTGTGGGAATCCAGCCTTAGAGGCACCAGGAGCACCTGGAAGCAGACAAGCAGAGAACAAACACACAAACAAACAAAAAAAAAAAAAAAAACACAAGCAGCAGCAATCTCATATAATACAGGTGACCTTAAACCACAGGACAGCACAACAACTGCTTAGTGAGCATGCCACTGGGCTAATGAATGTGTGTGTGTGTGTGCATACACATAGATGGTCCGACATAATAACCATGCTTAAATATCAGTGTATAGGGCCACAATCCACCCCCCCAGCAATCAGAAGCAGGCCGAGAGGGCCCCTAGACCCAGGCCACCAACAGCCCCCAAGGAGCACAGAACCCGGAAAGCCCACCATAGGGACGACCACGCATCCCCCCCAGAAGACAGCAGAGGAAGCCCCCGGACAGAGCCCCCACAAGCATCGGGCAGAGCCCCCTCGGCGACCAGAGGTGGCAGCCTACCAGCCCCGCCAGGCCCCCGCCACCTAGACATGGGCCGCGCGCCGGAACAGGCCCCCGCCCAACACCCGAGAGGGCCAGGCGCCCCACACAGCCAACCGCAGTTTGCCAGCGCCTGCCCCAGTGCCCCTGGGCAAGCGCCCCGGGAGTCAAGACGTGCCCACAGGTGGGTGAGGCCGCGAGCAGCGGGGAGAAGCAATGCCCCCCCCCCCCATAAGAAACAGCACAAGCAAATGGAAAAAAAAAACACATCCACAAACAAGCCACATTATGGCTGCATTAGGCACCTCTGTTCCCTGGGACCCGCCACAGAGCAGGAGGGCCCGATGTTCACCAGGTCCGGGGCCCGCAGCGTATTCGGGGAGCCACTTGGCAACCCGAAGGCACCCACCCGCCCCACCCCAGACGGCCCCTACAAATAAAGAAAAGAACAAAACAAAACAAACAAAACACAACACAACACAACAAACAAAAACAAACAAACCACACAATCACTCCAGTCATAGCAGCCCAGGCCTGAGACCCACCATCACCCAGGCCCACCCAAGCTGCTCCCAACAGGGGAAAAGCACCGCCACACCCCACCCTAAAAAAAGAACAACCTGCAGGCACATCAGAGAACCCAGAGCAACCAGCCCGACACCAGGACCCGCACCGACCCACCTTCACGGCGGCGTGCCCAGGGCCGCCAGACCCCCCCGGGCACAGGCAGGGCACCCCCGGGGTGCAAGGCAGCGCCCAGACACCAGGGCCCAGGCCCAGCACTACACCCCGGCGCGGCGCGGCCACCCGACCCAGAGCCAGCGGCCACCCCCCCATGCCCCCCCAAGAGACCACGCCCCACACCGCAATACAGCTCCACCCACAAGTCCCCCAAACTGCCAAACAGGCCAGACACACAGTCCCCCCCAGCAATGATCAACCCGGCCCCCACGACCCGAGAGACCACCAGAAACCCGAAGCCACACAGCCCCCCCCAGCACACAACCAACCGCCCAGAGCGGCGGGACAGCAACACACCACCCCCACTATGTGATAAAGCTAATCAGCGGGGACCAGAGAGAATGAAATTCAGCCAGTTGATCTTTTGAGGAGGCAGACATTGTTTCCATGCTAATATAATCTAAAAGAACATTTCTAAACTGGTTAATACACAGATTCCTCTTTGCTTTCCAGTTCATGAGAATAGTTTTCTTTGCGATACATAGCACTGTGAGGACCACGTGTGCTGAGTTAATTTCCATGTTGATGTTGTCCAAGTCACCCAGTATGCACAGTGTGGGGCGTGCAGGAATACTACACTTAAGCCATGTTGATAGGTCCTCACAGACCTCAAGCCAAAACTTCTGGACAGGCGCACAAAACCATAAAGCGTGTGCATAATTATCAGGTGTGTTATCTGTGCTGATATTCGAGTGTGTTAGACCCATCCTGAACATCCTTTGTCCTGTATAATGTGTTCTGTGAAGGATTTTGTATTGTATCAGCTGCAAAGTAGGATTTCGAGTCATTCTGAAGGTGTTCAAACATATTTGTGGCCTGAAGTTATGGTTAGAATTAGAACTGAAAGATAGATCTGCCTCCCTTTTTGAGGATGGTAAAGAAATTGTGTCATCCATCTTAGACAGTAATTTATATATTTTTGATAGAAGTTTTGGTGTGCAGATGCTTAAAAATTCTGCTACCCTAATGGGGAGTTGTAAGTCTGGTTGGTGGAGGATATATTTCTTAGTTATTATAGACTTAGGTTGTTGGTATTCTAGAAATTTATTGCTTCCTAACCCATGTTGTGATATGAGCGCATCGAATGAAATAAAATTTCCATTTTGGATAATATGTTCCAGATGTTTTATTCCTTTGTTCTTCCATAGAGTAAAGTTTAGCATTTTTTTGTTTTGCAGGATGTCAGGATTGTTCCAGATGGGTGTAAGTTTACACGGGAGAAGTGAGGACTTTGTCATTTTAAGAAATTCCCACCAGGCTGTCAGAGGTGCTGATGTTAATGCTTTTCAAACATTTGTGATGTTTTACATTTGGACTAATAAGTGGCAGGTCTGAGATTTGATTTCCATATTATCACATAAAGCTTGTTCTATATTTATCCATGGTTCATTTAGTGGGCTAGATTTAAACCATTTTGATATATATTGTAACCTATTGGCTAAGAAATAGTGCTGAAAATGAGGTAAATCTAATCCACCACTGTCCTTGGTCTTCTGTAGAGTTTTTAAACTAATACGTGGTGGTTTGTTTTTCCACAGAAATTTGGAGATACATAAATCTAGTGACTTAAACCAAGTAGCGGATGGTTTTATGGGGATCATTGAAAACAAATAGTTAACTTTTGGTAATACCATCATTTTAATGGTAGCGACTCTCCCCATAAGTGATATGGGTAATGACTTCAAACGAGTGAGATCATCCTCTACTGTCTTTAAGAGTTGAACATAATTTAGCTTTGTTAGCTCTGACAGCCTGGAGGAAATGTTTATGCCTAAGTATAAGAAAGCCGCGCTTTCTGTTGGTACTTTGATTTTTTGTGAAATAAATCAAGTTTGCTTTTGTCAATATCCGCATCCGTGTCTTTCTCACCCACCCATAACTGACAGGACATAGTTATCATCACTTACTGTACGTCTGGGATTACTGGTTTCATGAGATATAAAAAATCAAACGATTGTGAATATGGAATAAGGGATTGGTTGTCGTGAATTACATTTGTGGTTATGTGATACTGTACTTGTGTTACAAAGGGTAGCAGCTACACAAACGCTCGAGCGTTTACGTTAACGTTCACTTTAGGGTAAAGTAAACGTTGCATCAGGTTACGTCAGCCCTAAAGTTATAAGTTCGATACTGTATGGTGGTAGCTGTGTGTCATATTTGCGTGAAAGGTGGTTCATTTTGGTAATGTTAATAATATCTGACATTGGCGATGATTTCCTCAGTTTTAGATTGAGAGGCTTAGCAACAGCCAGCTACTGACATTACTCTAACTAGCAGGAGGCACAAGCATGCCCTGGCTGCACGTCTCTGAAAATTAAACGGAGCAAAGTTAATATATATTGCCGAGTTGCTTGTTAATTTATATAACTGAGTATGTAACATAACTTTGTTGTTAACATGTTATACTGTGTGATCTGATCGTAATAAACTGTATGTCAGGCCACATGCATTAAATAGAATTTGACTTTGGAGGGAGTGAGAGTGGCTACGATCTCAATTGAAAGACTGCCTGCCTAAGGGCGCCGCAAATAACATTTTCGATTACATGCTATATTTAAGATAAGAATAATCATCCCACCCACAAAATTCTAGCAATTCTATTTTAATTTAAAACTTATGTCAGGTATATTTTCTGTGTGTGCAGAATTTCCTCTGTAAGATAACAGACATTTTTCAATACGTCCAGTCAGAAAAAAGTCTACTGTAACCTTGTTTGAGACAGACTTAAGATAAACACTAAAATATTGCTGCAAATATGGCTCTCCCTTCATGTCAGTGTCTGGACACAGCTTTGAATGCCCTCTCAGTTTCTTAAAACATTTAATAAACAAAGAAAGCCATTTACTAGGCTAATAGTTTGACAATTCAGACACAACTTTATTTAGTTTTTCTCAGTATGGACATGTATAAATGATTTGGGATACAGATTTCACTTATCTTTAAATAAAGCTTATAATATCTGCCTTTTATTCTGTTCCACCACCAAACTTAAAGATGCTTTTGTATTTCCATCTCCAGGCTGGAGGAGTATCGCCAAGGACTTCAACAGGGGGATTCACAGCCAAGGATTGATTCATTTCAGCAGCGACCATCGTAAGTTCAAGTTTACAATGCTTGTTCATCAAGGCAGTTGGCTATCAACCAAACGATCATCCATGACCTGATCATTGGCTGCTGTCTACCTCTATCAATCGTGGAAAATAAACATTTCCGACATTTTCTACACACCATGGATCAAAGGTACACGCCAATCTCCAGAGCAACCATAACTAGCAAAGAGATACCTCAACTGGTGATGAGAGTGAAAGAGTGCATCAAGTCCAGTCTGGTAGAGCAGAAATCCATCTCTGTTACTGCTGATATATGGTCAGACCGCACAATGAGATCTTACCTGGGAGTCACAGCTCATGTTCTCGACTCTTCAGCCAGTGGGTACACTCTGAAGGCCTACCTGCTTGACTGCAGAAGATTCAAAGGGCGTCACAGCTCTGAAAAATTTCAGCTGCCTTTGATGAGATACTGGATGACTACAATATCAGTGACACGGTAGATTTTATCATCACTGACAATGCAGCGAACATGAAAAAGGCATTCAAGGTCATCATGGTAGACCACTCAGATGACAGTGAGGATGAGGAGGACATGGTTGGGGAACAGCTGGACTTTCTTCTTGGTTCCCGTCAATGGCTATCCTGCTTTGCCCACAGTCTTCAACTGGTTATCGGGGATGGGATGAAGGAAGTAAAAGCGATGTCCCGGGCACTCTCTGAAATAGCCAAACTTGCCAGTCTGCTGCATAGTAGCACGGTCTTTAAGGATCGGTTTGAGGCTGTTTTTGGAAATGGTAAGAGCATTCCAGTCTCAAATGTCACAAGGTGGAATTCACAATTCAGACAATTACAAGCAGTCATTGAATTGGATCATACTGCACTAATTCAGATGTGCTCAGTGGACTTTGAGAATAACAATAACAATAATAATTAGCTACTGAGTAGCATTGTAAATACTGTTTATTGTATTTTTGTACATATTGATATTTTTATTTTTTCCCTATCTTATTCTTATTAATCTTTTCTTTTTCCTGTAATGAGAGCACTCTAACAAAGGAATTTCCCGCAAGGGATTAATAAAGTAATTCTGATTCTGATTCTGATTGTCCTCAGCTCACGTGAATGGGCCCAGTGTAGAGAACTTACACAGATTCTTAGTCCGTTTGCTGAGGCCACTGAGTTGACGGAGGGTGACAAAATGATTACCATCAGCATGGTTGTCCCTACTGTCCTCCAGCTACATTCTCACTTAACAGAAATGGATAGTGAAAAGAGCAGTGTTGTATAGTAACGAAGTAAAAATACTTCACTACTGTACTTGAGTATATTTTGGAATACTTTGTACTTTCCTCGAGTTTAAAATTTTTTGACAACTTTCACTTTTACTTCACTATATTTCCGAACTTAATTGCATACTTTTACTCCAATACATTTTCATTGTTCGGTTTAGTTACTTGTTACAAAAAAAGAGAGAGAGAGAGAGAAAAAAAACGCAACAGTGTTTTGACCCCATGCATGTTATGCCTGCCCAAAGACGTGGAAATTCTATCTTACAGAAACTCCCCTTTTTTAGTACCATGGACAGGCCGCTGATGAAAATAATTTTTTTTTTAAAACAGAAACAAATGGTGTACCTGGATCGGCAGATTAGAAAAACCGACCTTGAAATTCTATTACTGGAATGCCAGTTGAGGTGGGTGCATTGTCATGGTGAAATGGGTGAATGTGTGAAATATGTTCATATTTGGAACTACATTACAAATCCTGACTGTTACTTTTGTACTTTAAGGGTATAAAGAAGAATCAAATCACATGTATTTTATTTAGAATCAAAAGTCATTTGGGGTGATTAGGTCCCTTACAGCCCTTTCATCCTGGACATCTGCAGGGTGCATTGGATGGTCATCCTCAGGGTCATAAATTTATACGGCAGAGTGTTGCTCTCCTTTGATAATTGCAATATTATGGAGAACAACACATGCCACAATGATGTCACATGCCCTCTCTGGGGTGACCCTGAGCTTACGCAGGCACTGGAACCAGGATTTGAGTATGTCTATGGCCATCTCAACCCGGGCTCTAGTCCTGCAGTGGGCCGCATCGAAACATTGTTGGGGCCCCGGCTCAGGGTCAGAGTAAGGGGTCAACAGAGAGGGCTGGCATGGATAGCCTCGATTCTCCCAGCAGGTAGCCATCAAACTCTCCTGTAATTATAGAGAACAAATTTGAGTGCATTTAAAGGGAGAAAAAGAACATTCGTACAAAGCTTTAGCTTCCTTACCACGTGCAAATCTGTTGCTCAGACTCCACTCCCGGTAGATCTGGGAATCATGCACAGAGCCAGGCCACTTGGCTTCTACATTTGTGATCATGTAAGCTGCATCACATATGATCTTCAGTGCAGAGAATGACATGAGTTAGTTGTATGGTAATGTATACATTTTCATGTACATATTTTTTAAGATGGTAGGTCACATACCTGGACATTGATGCTGTGAAAGGATTTTCTATTCACATAGTCCCCTTCGTTTAGTGCAGGCGCAGTAATAGGAATATGTGTCCCATCTATGCATCCTATCACATTTGGAAGCCCTGCAAAATGACAGCTAATTAAGCTACTGACCCCACTCTGAGGTCGCAGCAGAAAGTATATCATAATTTAAGATAATAGAATATATGATTTCTACATCTGTCACCTGCAATCCTGTGGAATTCCTCTTTGATGGTTCTAACTGGTTTGTGTTCGGGGAACACCACCATCACAGATAACAGGCGTTTCAGTGCGGGGGTTACTTTCCTCACAGCTCTACAAACTGTTGCCTTTCCAAAGTGCTCTGCATCCCCGATGTTGTAAAGAAAAAGAAACGTAGCGCGATGCATAAAATTTGCTTTGATGTGAGTGCACGTCCGCGGTGTGTGAGGTTGGTGATATGTGGCCTGAGAATGTTATTGAGATAAATTATACCGTTTGAGGAAAGCGTCTAATCTGGGTCGGAAGATTCTCTGGTGACGTAAAGCATTTCGAATCGATACAGCTTCGATGTCAATCGCATTTGGTAGGAATGGGCAATCCATGTCTACCAGCTTTCTTCATGTGGGAGGAGACCGGTAGAAACTCTGGGTTTCTTAAATTAAACCTGCCAGCAAGCAGGTTATGTTCACAGAGTCTAAACAGGCTTCTCTGGCTGCTAATGACAGTGTGCAGAGGGTGGCTGGTATTGTCCAGTATAGCCAGGAGTTTGTGCACTGTTCTCCTCTCTGCCACTGTCGCCAGAGGGTCCAGCTTCGTGCAAATGGGAGACAGTACAGTACCCTGTGGAGCTCCAGTGCTGCTGACCACAGTGTCAGACGTGATGTCTTTCAGCCTGACGTACTGTGGTCTGTCGGTGAGGTAGCTGAAAATCCAAGCAACCAGGCAGGGGTCCGCTCGAATTCTGAAGTTTTTCCTGGAGTGCAAAGGAGCTGGATTGTGTTGAAGGCACTCAAAGTCCAGGAAAATAATCCTGACAGTGCTGTTCCCCTGGTCCAGATGCAAGTCATTTAGCTCGCTGGGCCGGTTCTTCTTTGGAACCGGAACGATGCAAGATGTCTTCCAGAGGGTGGGCACTCTCCCAAGTTGTAGATTGATTCATGCAGTCTAGCTCTACTCCGTTATATCGTACGGTAAGTTAACTTGGAACAAGTATTGCCACCTAGCGGTCAAACATGGAATAACAGCCAATCATAACATCCGCTTTTTTCTAAGGAAAAATGCATTAACATGAACTATCACGTTAGCTGTGTCAGTTCTTTCAACCATTTCTCATTCAGCATAACCCTGCTACACATCTGCAGTATAAACACTAAAGCAGATTGCATAACCCAAATCTAAGCAAACACCAGACCAGTTAGAACACATTCACAACATCAACCAATATACATTTTACATGTTTAACACAAATATGGAATTTTCTTCATTTATAAGTTCAATCATCAGGCTTTCTGATTTCCCTTGTAGACCTTCTCAACTCAGGTTAGGTGTGTGAGGGTCAGTGTTACAGTCCATATCAGGGTTACCCTGAGCTCACCAACAGTCCCTTGAGGAGTTTTTAACAAACTGCGACGATTGCGTCTGAGGATTTGTCCGTCATCAGTTCTCACAGTGTATGATCGTGGAGCAACTTCTTGCAGGACTGTCGCTTTTGTACTCCATCCATCAGCATCCTCGATCCTGACTGTGTTGTTGGTAGTCAGTGGAGGAAGGTGCTTGGTTGTTCTGCCATAGAATGACTTTTGCATCATTTTCTGCTGTCGTAGCTTATATTCAATCTTTAAGGGATTCTTTTGCTTTAATTTGTCGTTTGGATGACTCGGCAAGGTTGTTCGAAACTTCCTCTTCATCAGCAGAACAGCTGGTGATAGACCGCACTGAAGAGGTGATGCTCTGTAGCATCAACAGAGCAAGATAGTCTTTTGTGTCTGCTTGCCCTGTTTGTGCACAAAATAAGTCTTCAACTCAACCTAGTGCTGGGTTGTTGCTTCCACTGCCTGTGGCCCGCCGTCCCTGGTCGCACCTTGCCCTGGATTTTGTGACTGCTCTGCCTACATCTGCTGGTAAAACAGTAGTACTTACTATTGTGGACCGTTTCAGTAAATTTACCCGTTTTTTGCCTCTGCCCAAACTGTCCTCGGCCAAGGAGACAGCTGATCTGTTGGTCAGAGAGGTGCTCTGTGTGTATGGACTGCCTTCCGATATCGTTTCAGATCGCGGGCCTCAATTCACCTCTGCTGTCTGGAAGGCTTTCTGTTCCTCTGTTGGAGCCACAGTCAGTTTGTCCTCTGGATATCATCCTCAGTCAAATGGTCAAGCCGAAAGGGCAAACCAGGATTTAGAGACCTCCCTTTGCTACATGGTGTCCTCCAATCCCTCAACCTGGTCCACCCTTATTCCCTGGGTGGAATATGCCCACAACACTTTGCCTTAATCTGCCACAGGTATGTCACCATTCCAGTGTGTTTTTGGGTAACAGCCGCCCCTATTCCCCTCACAGGGGAAGGAGCTTTCTGTACCCTCTGTCCAAGCCCATGTCCGCCGGTGCCACAAGACCTGGCACCGTGTACGCTCAGCATTACCCCGAGCCTCGCAACGCTACAAGCGCCACACAAACTGTCATCACACTCCTGCCCTTGCTATGCTCCTGGAGACGAGGTATGGCTTTCTACCAAGGATCTCCCTTCAAAGACAGACTCTAAAAAAACTATCCCCAAAATGTATTGGCCCTTTTGCAATTCTGAAGATTGTTAACCCCAAAGGTGTGCGTCTAAAGCTGCCTCGAACCCTTCGGGTCCCTCCTGTTTTCAACGTGTCTGCTGTCAAACCTGTTGCCTCTAGTCCGCTGGTTCCCCCTTCCCCCAGGATCGTAGATGACCTCCCTGCCTTCACTGTTGGGCGTCTCATTGACAGTCGCCTCCGCAGCCGTGGCATTCAATACCTGGTCGACTGGGAGGGCTATGGGCCCGAGGAGCGATGCTGGGTGCCCCGTCGGCTAATCCTGGACCCTGCTCTTGTTCGGGACTTCCACCGGGCTCACCCAGAGAAGCCCAGGTCTGGTGGGCCGCCCAGTGGCATCCATCGGGGGGGGGTACTGTCACAAGGCCAGCGTCATGACAGTTTTTGTGCTTGTTTGTACTGTTTTCTGAATAAAAGTTTATCTAGGTTACCCATGTGTCGCTAGACAAACTCAAAATTAAGTCAAATTATTAACGAAGCTTTTCACAAAACCCAATAAAACCATAAAAATTTGTCAAAAACATACTTCATGTTGGTCAGTTGTTGAAGTTGGTCAATTAGCTCAGCTAAACCAGCTTAACCAATTTTAGCTAGTTCCGCTGTATTTTTCAGCAGAGACGGTGTAAATATTTATTAGCTAGCTAAACTGAGAGCAGGGGGTTATTGCACTATGCAGGATTTCTCAACTGTGAACAAATAGTTTAAGCCTTCAAACAGGAGAGAGTACACCAACAATTTTCCCTTTAGCCAAGTTTGAGTTGGTTTAGTTTCTTAGATAAGATGATAAATCTTGTGTTGTGGAATACTCCACTGATCTAGGATCAGAGTTCTGTTCTGTTTAAAGTTAGCTAGCTAGCCTACTGTGGCTACTAAACACAACCAATTCCACCACGCTGCTGTTGTAGCTAGGTTAACCTAGTTATCTAGGGTAAGCTATATCTCTCCCTTAACCAAACCCAATATGTAGCTAGCTGGTCACTAATTAGAAACCTGTTATATCTAGGGATACGTTTTGTTAACTAGCGTAAGATCTTAACTCACAACAAACCATTTACATGTTAAATTATTAGAATTTGCATGAAAATAGACAAATTAGTTTACTTACCCTTCCGATTTGCTGGTCCATTAGGATAAAATTCAGTCCGTCTATGCGCTGCTACACGGCCGGTTTTACACCATTCCACCAAATGCAACAGCGGCCCCTAGAGGCAGCTTGTTCGCTTGCTTGGCACATTTGTGAATGGGCTGCTGCATTTGTGTGTGGATCAGGTGCAGAAAGCCGAAAGGAAAGTCTCAAAATCCCAAAAAACAGGAGAGAAAATGAACAAAAACATGGCACAGAAAACAGGCTTGTGACTTAATCCACAAATGCAGATGCACCAATTTATAAATACATTCTAATGTTGTAACTTTGATTTTACAAATATATGCAACAAAATTTTAAACAAATGCGTTCACTTTCACATCCAAATCATGATGTATATATAAAAACGAAAATTAATTAATTTAACAGTATTTGTATAAAACGCAGACTGTGAGACACAAAATGAAATATATTTATTTGTAAATAATGAAACGTATTTGTGATGTATGTGGAACTGGTGGATTATCATTTACACAGTTGTCGGTAGTTTTGAGACTAATCTCTCTCCATACTATAGAACTGGAATACATGTTTTAGAGTTTTCTTGAAACACTTTCTTCCTTCCACCTTCAAGCTTTTTTGTTCTCAGGTCAATTCAGTAGTAATTTCCACATATATTTAATAACTAGTGTGTGCCTTGATCCACATAAATTTAACCTGCTGGGGCCAGCTAGCAGTCCTTCATTCACAGTTCACACCCATCATCTCACATTACAGCACGGCTGGCTTCCTTCACAAACACATCTCCAAGGCTGCTGTTTGCCCAATTATTGTCCAAATTCAAACACTCAGCACCTCTGTGCTCTCAAAAACTTTCCTGAATAATTTCAGCAGCCCGCCTGCATACGAGGACAATGGGAGACTATAAGGTCATTCAGGGTCACCATTATGGGGAAAAACACCAGAGTAGTCAGATTCATCCAGGCAGCCTCTCAGGGGAAACTTTCTTAACAGGAACAGCAGAAATACATGTCACACAGCAGCATACAAGGAATTCCGAAGACAGTAGATTGCGGTATTTTCTCATACTTCCTGATAATGTTCTGTGCGTACGTAACCAAAACCCAATCTCTATCTGGTGCCACTGTGTCTCAGTTTTCCACAAATATCTTTTGTTGATCTTATCAGAGAACACCCTGACCTCAGTCAGAAGGAACAGTGTGTGGTATGGATATGATATCACTTAACTCCCATAGTTGGTGACCTCCATTAATGAGTTATCTGCCTCCTTTAAGTAATTACAGAGAAAATATAGATTGCAAAATAACAGTTTCTTCTACTTGTAGGTCAGGGACTATGTCTGTAAATACTGAAATTATTTTGAAAACACAACCAACTCAAGCATAAATGATTGCCTGCAGCTCGACCTAAAATAAGAACAGATTGTCATCCATCAAATATGATATTCTCCTGTTAATAAGCTCTCCCTTTTTTGCTGGCAAAAATTCAAGTGAAGACCTTGAAGAGCGTAGTCCATCCATCCATCCATTATCTTCCGCTTCTCCGGGGGTCGGGTCGCGGGGGCAGCAGCTTGAGCAGAGAAGCCCAGACGTCCCTGTCCCCGGCCACTTCCTCCAGCTCTTCTGGGGGGACCCCGAGGCGTTCCCAGGCCAGCCGAGAGACATAGTCTCTCCAACGTATCCTGGGTCTTCCCCGGGGCCTCCTCCCAGTGGGACGGGCCCGGAACACCTCACCAGGGAGGCGTCCAGGAGGCATCCTAACCAGATGCCCGAGCCACCTCATCTGACTCCTCTCGATGCGGAGGAGCAGCGGTTCTACTCCGAGCCCCTCCCGGATGTCCGAGCTTCTCACCCTATCTCTAAGGGAGAGCCCAGACACCCTGCGGAGGAAACTCATTTCGGCCGCTTGTATTCGCGATCTCGTTCTTTCGGTCACTACCCACAGCTCGTGACCATAGGTGAGGGTAGGAACATAGATTGACCGGTAAATCGAGAGCTTGGCCTTCTGGCTCAGCTCCTTCTTCACCACGACGGGCCGGTGCAGAGCCCGCATCACTGCAGACGCCGCACCGATCCGCCTGTCAATCTCCTGCTCCATTCGTCCCTCACTCGTGAACAAGACCCCGAGATACTTGAACTCCTCCACTTGGGGAAGGATCTCATTCCCGACCCGGAGAGAGCATTCCACCCTTTTCCGGCCGAAGACCATGGTCTCAGATTTGGAGGTGCTGATTCTCATCCCAGCCGCTTCACACTCGGCTGAACAGAACCACGTCATCCGCAAAAAGCAGCGACCCGATTCTGAGGTCGCCAAAACGGACCCCCTCGACGCCCTGGCTGCGCCTAGAAATTCTGTCCATAAAAATTCTGAACAGAATCGGTGACAAAGGGCAGCCCTGACGGAGTCCAACCCTCACAGGAAACATGTCCGACTTACTGCCGGCAATGCGGACCAAACTCTGACACCGGTCATACAGAGACCGAACAGCCCATATCAAGGGGTCCGGCACTCCATACTCCCGGAGCACCCCCCACAAGAGTCCCCGAGGGACACGGTCGAACGCCTTCTCCAAGTCCACAAAATACATGTAGACCGGTTGGGCGAACTCCCATGCACCCTCCAGGATCCTGCCGAGGGTATAGAGCTGGTCCACTGTTCCACGGCCAGGACGAAAACCACACTGCACCTCCTGAATCCGAGATTCGACTATCCGGCGGATCCTCCTCTCCAAGAGCGTAGTCAATATGAGAAAATGCTTGTCTCTGTCTCTTTCAGTTCAAGATTATTCACAGAATATGCAACTCAAAAGCGAAATAACATGGTAAATCCAGAAATTTGACCTATAAATGTCACATCCGAGTTTTGTATTCTGTTCAAAGATCCAGCTTTTCTGGACTAATACATTGTATCTGGGGTTACTAAAAGAGGAAAAAAAGCTAAATCTTCGGTTCTTGATGCCTCAGACATATACAGTGTTAAAGAGAGCACAGCAGGGCTTTCTTTTATATTTCCTCATAACAGCAAAGAATACTGAGAAAAGTTCCCTCATGTAGGATGCGGCTGGAAGACGTGACCAACACACTGCATACATCCTGTCTTACTTCACATATACCGGGACATCCTGGTCAAACAGCATTTGTCTGTAACACTCAGTGAAAGTGGAAGGATACACAGCACGTCTGCAGTGTTCAAACTGCACACCACACCAATGTAGCAATCATTCACCACACTTTTTTTTTACTTATGATCACGGCATCCAAACCTTTGTCTTGACTCAAAACCTCATTTCATGTCTTTGACAAAAGACAAAAATAGAAGCATAAGTCTTCATGTCCACATGAATCATTTCAGATCGGAATTTAAGTCATGATCAAAGGGAGAGGTGGAAGAGCAGAAAGGGAATGTGGGGTAGTTGTGTGCATGTGTGTGCGTATGCAGCAACAACACTACCACCCAGTGTTCAGGGATGATGACGGAGTTGGCATCGGCCTATAAAGGAGAGCGATGAATGAGCAGGAGTATCAATCAGCCACTACCTTCAGCACAAAGGTAAGACCTGCACATCACATTTCAAATGTTCACATCTTATATGTCCGTGCAAACTTTGTGTGCCTGCCTGAGTGAAACTGAAAGAACTCTACTATTAGTGCTTTCAAGTCTTGTCATGTGATCACAAAGTTACTGAGTAAAGAAATGAATAGTATAATGTATGTAAGTACAATGTGTTATTGTACAAAAAGTCAAATTCCCAAGCTCCTGGAGTTTGTCCTGTGGAGTGGATCAGTGGCTGAATGGAAACATAATGCAGGGAGGTGTCTTCACTAACAGTAGGAAGACATGTGGGTGGCAGCGTGAAGACAACCCACCTGTTAAATACATACAAACTGACATTTCAATGAGGTTCAGGATTAAATGTAAGTTGGGAGTTGTTTGGAAATTTTGATCATTTTGATTTTTTTGTGTTGTTTAGCAGGCATGTTGTTGTTGGTCAGTACAGTTCAAACATTACCATTGTTTTCAGAAAGTGCATCTGAGATTATGGCATGACACCTAATATTTGTTGATACTATTAACTGACTAACAACAGAATTCAAATCATCTACCATTACACAACATCAGTGCCTTTCCGATGTTGTGTGTGTACTAGCTTTACGTATATGTATGCAAAAACAGGCAATAGTAGATCATGTAGTGCCTTCAGGATCTGCTGGTCAGAGTGACATAATCCCAGTGACCAAATTAAGGCTGCACTTGGTCATCCTGCGTGAGGTCTCTGTTGGTCCATGTAAATGAAAATGAACATGGCACAGATACTGTGTGTTTCATTATACAAACAGCTACTGTCACTTAGCTGCATTATCTTTAATATTTCATTGTGAACAAGGAAGGCTTGCTTTAAGTACAAATGTAAGTAAAAATGTCCACAGGGTCATAAGATTTCTGCTAAAAAGGTTTTAGAACAATGTGCCTCATGCAAGAACATTTTCGTATTTTTATTCTAAATTTCTCTCACTTTTTTCGTAAGGTCTGGTACGAACACGCCACGTCAGATTCAACAAACGCTCTTAACTTGGGAAAAAGTGTGTAAACGACCTGCGTAAATGATGAATGCCACCCGTGCGTATTTAAGTGCACGTGCACGAGGATAGTAAATTTGCGTACTCCGCGCCCTAAATAATACCATATAAGGCTGTGCTTCCTCTCTCCTGTGCCAGGAAGTGTTGAGTCATGAGAATGGCATCAAGGCACAAAAAGAACAACTTTAGGGACTCTGAGACTGAAGTTCTGCTTTCAGAGATCCAGAAAGGAAAATCTGTAATTTTTAGCAGAGTCAGCAGTGGAATTACGGGACCTGCTAAAGCCAAGAAATGGGAAGTTATTACGAGTGCTGTTAATTCTGTGTCACCTGTAGTTCGTAATGTCACCGAAATAAAGAAGAAATGGTTCAATATGAAAATGGCTTTAAAAGAAAACGTCTCGCCATGGCCAGGCGCTCGATGACTGCAACTAAAGCCGGGCAATCAGTTGTTGCCTCATCATGATGGCTCTTTGATGGGGTGGTCCATGAGGGGGGTCTTCTGGAACCACACCTTCTGGTCTGCCTGGGCTGGTTCAGGTAGTAGGAGACCCTCTATCATGGCAATATTGTGCAAATATCTGGCATGCCTTCTCTGGGCTGTTTGCCCCCCGCTGTATGGAGAAACACCCACCTGGCCTTCAGCTCAGTGCGCTCCACAACAGCACGGGGCCTTTGATGCGTATATGTGTGCAGTCTATTGCTGGGTGGAACTGGGTTTGATCGGCGTGTTTCTCTGGAGTTGTGGCTCTAGCAAGCTGCATATTTGCAGCAGCACAGTCCTTGGTGATCTAAATCACAATGTCAGCCATTCGTCAGTCTCCGCATGGACATCTTCACGTCTCTTCCAAGAGCCTGACGAGCGAAGGCGTCCAAGAGAGAGCTGGTAGCCATGTTAAGCTAGAGAACTAGACTTATGACTAGAAAAGTGAAAATGTGTCAAAACACCAGAGATCCATATAAAAAATGGGTGCTGGAATAAAACAAATAGTGTGTGATAGTGTTTACAATACAAAAGTGTGTAACTTATAAGAAGAAATTCAGTGATCTTTATCAATCCAAGAGAAGCAAGAGGTTCCACAGAACCCAAATGAGCTTTGAGGCTTGGTTGTCTCCTGTGTATTTTTCACTGACAGGTTGCTTTTAGATGATGTGATGTTTTCCAATAAATTCTTAATTTTGGACTCTACTTTTATGCATCCTCATAGTAACCATGACCCTCCACTTACCTCTCTTGCATTGTTTTACCCTTACTCCACCATGTATACAATGGTCAGGGTGTGGGGAGTTTAGGGTGTATATCATCACTATCACTTATAATCATCCATAAAGTGTTGTTTATTACTTGTTATTAATTCAATTCAATTCAATTCATTTTTATTTATATAGCGCCAAATACAACAAATGTCATCTCAAGGCACTTAGATAGTAAGTCCAATTCAAGCCAATTGGAATTCAATTCATCAGTGCGGCGGCACTGTAACACCATTCAAAGGATATCTGTTGGAACAGGGAAACACGAGTTAATGACCACAATAATGTCACATACACATAGAGAGAGTAAAGTGAGGAAAGGTGTGACAGATGAGGCCCCCCAGCAGTATGGGCCTATAGCAGCTTAACTATGGGATGTTTCAGGATAACCTGAGCCATCCCTAACTATAAGCTTTATCAGACAGGAAAGTTTTAAGCCTGGTCTTAAAAGTGGAAAGGGTGTCTGCTTCCCGGACATTTACTGGCAGCTTATTCCACAAGAGAGGGGCCTGATAACCGAAGGCTCTGGCTCCCAAACTGGCAGCTGGTTCCACAATAGAGGGGCCTGATAACTGAAGGCTCTGCCTCCCAAACTGGCAGCTGGTTCCACAAGAGAGGGGCCTGATAACTGAAGGCTCTGCCTCCCAAACTGGCAGCTGGTTCCACAGAGAGGGGCCTGATAACTGAAGGCTCTGCCTCCCATTCTACTTTTAGAAAGTCTGGGAACCTCAAGTAAACCTGCAGTTTGGGAACGAAGTGCTCTGTTAGGAAAATATCTTACAATGAGATCTTTAAGATATGATGGAGCTCGGTCATTAAGAGCTTTATATGTGAGGAGAAGAATCTTAAATTCTATTCTGAATTTAACAGGGAGCCAATGAAGAGAAGCTAAAACTGGAGAAATATGATCTCTCCTGTTAGTTCTCATCAGAACTCTGTCTGCAGCATTTTGGATCAAATGAAGGCTTTTCAGAGAATATGTGGGACAGCCCAATAATAAAGAATTACAGCAGTCCAATCCTGAAGTAACAAATGCATGGAGCAGTTTTTCTGCATCACTCTGAGACAAGATGTTCCTGATTTTAACAATATTACGAAGATGAAAGAAGGCAGTCCTAGAAACCTGTTTTATATGCGAGTCAAATGATAAGTTCTGGTCAAAAATAACTCCAAGGTTCCTCACTGTAGAACTAGAAGCCAAGGAAATACCATCTAGAGTAACTATATAGCTAGACAATTTCTCCCTGAAACGCTCAGGTCCAAAGATAATGACTTCAGTTTTGTCTGAATTTAGAAGCAGACAGTTCTGAGTCATCCAGGTCTTTATGTCTTTAAGACATGCTTGTAGTCTGACCAACCTATTGGGTTCATCTGGTTTTATAGATAAGTACAGCTGAGTATCATCAGCATAGCAATGGAAATTTATGCCATGCTGTCTAATAATGTTACCTAATGGAAGCATGTATAAAGTGAAAAGAATCGGTCCAAGCACAGAACCCTGGGGAACTCCATGACTTACTCTGGTGTGTGAGGAAGATTCTTCATTTACAAGAACAAACTGAAATCTATCAGATAAATATGACTTAAACCAGCCTAATGCAGTTCCTTTAATCCCAATAACATGTTCAAGTCTGTGTAATAAGATACTGTGATGGACCGTATCAAATGCAGCACTGAGATCCAACAGGACAAGCACAGACACAAGTCCGCTATCAGAGGCTAAGAGGAGATCATTGGGAACTTTCAGCAGTGCAGTTTCTGTGCTATGATGCACTCTGAATCCTGACTGAAACTCTTCAAACAGATTATTTCTGTGGAAATGATCACAAAGCTGAGCTGCAACTATTTTTTCAAGAACTTTCGACATAAAAGGGAGATTGGATATAGGTCTATAATGAGCCAACACTTCTGAATCAAGAGTAGGTTTTTTAAGTAAAGGTTTAATTACAGCAACCTTAAAAGTCTGAGGTACATATCCTGTCAACAAAGACAGATTGATCAAATCCAATATGGAAGCGTCAATTAATGGGAAAACCTCCTTGAACAGTCTGGTTGGGATTGGGTCTAAAACACAAGTTGATGGTTTAGAAGAGACTACTACTGTCGTTAGATCAGAGAGATCAACTGGACAGAAGCCGTCTAAATACAAATCAAGTTCTAAAGATACTTCTAAAGCTGCTGTACTTGATGATACATCACTGATAATAGTGGGAAGGACTCCATCAATCTTCTCTCTAATAGAAACAATTTTATTGATAAAGAAGCTCATGAAATCATCACTGCTGAGATTACCTCTAATTTAGAAGAGTTTTAATTAGTCTGGAAAGATAGTTTAACAATGTATAAGAAAGCCCTTCGTAAAGCTAGAACTGCTTATTATTCATCATTGATAGAAGAGAATAAGAATAATCCCAGGTTTCTCTTCAGCGCTGTAGCCAGTCTGACTAAGAGTCCGAGCTCTGCTGAGCCAGTTATTCCTTTAACTCTCAGCAGTGATGATTTCATGAACTTCTTTATCAATAAAATTGTTTCTATTGGAGAGAAGATTGATGGAGTCCTTCCCACTATTATCAGTGATGTATCATCAAGTACAGCAGCTTTAGAAGTATCTTTAGAACCTGATTTGTATTTAGACGGCTTCTGCCCAGTTGATCTCTCTGAACTAACAACAGCAATAGTCTCTTCTAAACCATCAACTTGTGTTTTAGACCCAATCCCAACCAGACTGTTCAAGGAGGTTTTCCCATTAATTGACACTTCCATATTGGATTTGATCAATCTGTCTTTGTTGACAGGATATGTACCTCAGACTTTTAAGGTTGCTGTAATTAAACCTTTACTTAAAAAACCTACTCTTGACTCAGAAGTGTTGGCTCATTATAGACCTATATCCAATCTCCCTTTTATGTCTAAAGTTCTTGAAAAAATAGTTGCAGCTCAGCTTTGTGATCACTTACACAGAAATAATCTGTTTGAAGAGTTTCAGTCAGGATTCAGAGTGCATCATAGCACAGAAACTGCACTGCTGAAAGTTCCCAATGATCTCCTCTTAGCCTCTGATAGCGGACTTGTGTCTGTGCTTGTCCTGTTGGATCTCAGTGCTGCATTTGATACGGTCCATCACAGTATCTTATTACACAGACTTGAACATGTTATTGGGATTAAAGGAACTGCATTAGGCTGGTTTAAGTCATATTTATCTGATAGATTTCAGTTTGTTCTTGTAAATGAAGAATCTTCCTCACACACCAGAGTAAGTCATGGAGTTCCCCAGGGTTCTGTGCTTGGACCGATTCTTTTCACTTTATACATGCTTCCATTAGGTAACATTATTAGACAGCATGGCATAAATTTCCATTGCTATGCTGATGATACTCAGCTGTACTTATCTATAAAACCAGATGAACCCAATAGGTTGGTCAGACTACAAGCATGTCTTAAAGACATAAAGACCTGGATGACTCAGAACTGTCTGCTTCTAAATTCAGACAAACTGAAGTCGTTATCTTTGGACCTGAGCGTTTCAGGGAGAAATTGTCTAGCTATATAGTTACTCTAGATGGTATTTCCTTGGCTTCTAGTTCTACAGTGAGGAACCTTGGAGTTATTTTTGACCAGAACTTATCATTTGACTCGCATATAAAACAGGTTTCTAGGACTGCCTTCTTTCATCTTCGTAATATTGTTAAAATCAGGAACATCTTGTCTCAGAGTGATGCAGAAAAACTAGTCCATGCATTTGTTACTTCAGGATTGGACTACTGTAATTCTTTATTATTGGGCTGTCCCACATATTCTCTGAAAAGCCTTCAGCTGATCCAAAATGCTGCAGCCAGAGTTCTGATGAGAACTAACAGGAGAGATCATATTTCTCCAGTTTTAGCTTCTCTTCATTGGCTCCCTGTTAAATTCAGAATAGAATTTAAGATTCTTCTCCTCACATATAAAGCTCTTAATGACCGAGCTCCATCATATCTTAAAGATCTCATTGTAAGATATTTTCCTAACAGAGCACTTCGTTCCCAAACTGCAGGTTTACTTGAGGTTCCCAGAGTTTCTAAAAGTAGAATGGGAGGCAGAGCCTTCAGTTATCAGGCCCCTCTATTGTGGAATAAGCTGCCAGTAAATGTCCGGGAAGCAGACACCCTTTCCACTTTTAAGACCAGGCTTAAAACTTTCCTTTTTTATAAAGCTTATAGTTAGGTCTGTTGAATCTGATAGTGTGTCTGCTAGTGTGTCTTGTTCTGCCTCCACCTCTGGCACCCTCTATACTTTCATTACCCCCTACCCGAACCAGGGTTTGAATCCCATTCCCGCCTATCTTACCTCTTTTATTTCTCCCCCTACCCGAACCAGGGTTTGCATCCCCACCCCGCTGTGACTGGTGTGCAGTTGGTGAGAGGCTGAGGTAGCTTGTGGCTGTAAAAAGATGGTTGTTGTGGTGTGAGGAGCAGATCTATATAGGGAGTATAGGGAAAAACTCACTGAGTCTGGTCCTTTATTTCATTATTTATTTTTTCGTTAGCACAAGTTTCTTGTGTTTACCTTGAATAGGGATGGCTCAGGTAATCCTGAAACATCCCATAGTTAAGCTGCTATAGGCCTAGACTGCTGGGGGGCCTCATCTGTCACACCTTTCCTCACTTTACTCTCTTTATGTATATGTGACATTATTGTGGCCATTAACTCGTGTTTCCCTGTTCCAACAGATATCCTTTGAATGGTGTTACAATGCCGCCGCCGCGGCCCCCTCCCCCCTCCCCCCCTTTCTGTCTTCTCAAACCCCAGCTGGTCGAGGCTGATGGCCACCCTTCCTGGTTCTGGTTCTGCCAGAGGTTTCTTCCTGTTAAAAGGGAGTCGTTTCTCGCCACAGTCGCCTCAGGCACGCTCAGGCCGGGAGATTGGACCGAAAAACAAAAAGTTTTCAGTGCAATCTGTTGGTTTTCTTAGCTAGGAAATTGTTTTTGAATTGGCTCTATATGAACGAATTGGATTATTTTATGAATTATGATTATTATTAATTAATTGAATTCCAATTGGCTTGAATTGGACTTACTATCTAAGTGCCTTGAGATGACATTTGTTGTATTTGGCGCTATATAAATAAAAATGAATTGAAATGAATGAATTAAGAATAATAACATTCATTTTAATTGACACCTGTCCTTTTTGTCTGCTTGCAGAGGATTTTTAGTGGCCCCATTAAGCTGTGATGATGCCGCCACTCATTGTCGCTCTGATGATGACTGCTTTGTCAGCAGAGGGCTACACCACTGGCACTTTGAAATCCCTCTCCAGTGAAGGTACAGTCAATTCTGAAAGCTTGTAAAACTATTTGCAAATATTTACATGTTGTAAATATATAGTGCTGTAGCTTGGAATCACCAATCAGAAGGTCGCTTCCCTGAACAGCGTCTTGATGTGTCCTTGGGCGAGACACTTAATCCAACATTACCTTCAATGAATTTGGGTGGTAAAGAAAAGAGCTCCGTGTAGCCTGTGACACTGCTCAGGCTAGGAAATGCTATATGAGTGTATGTGTGAATGGGTGAATGTGGCTTGTTGTGTAAAAGTACTTTGAGTGGTCAACTAGGTATAAAAAGTAATGTGTGTATATATATTGCTAGATAGACATACACTACTCATAAAATGTTTGGGATATTTGGCTTTCGGCTGAAATTTATGGAAAATGTAAAAAGTTCACGCTACAGTAATATTATTTTTTTATTAAACCTTTATTTAACCAGATCAAGACCTCTTTCACAAGGGTGACCTGGCCAAGAAAGGCAGGAGCACACGTCATGGTGGACAATTACATACACAAACATTAAAACTATAAAGTGCAAGCTGTTTGACAAATAAAATACAGAAGTTATTGTTCCGGTAACAAATTAAAGGTTCAAAATATAAAACACAGGCACATTTCGAAGGATTTCCATTGTGTGTGTGTTGTTTTTTTTTTCAAATAGAGCGGAAAGCTTTCAGTGGAACAAGTTCTGACTAACCCTAACCCTTTTCAAATGAGATTGGAGATCATTCCATGCAGAAGTGGCAGGGAAACTGAAAGCTTTCTTTCCTGTTTCAGTTTGAACACAAGGAGTAGAGAAATGCAAAAAGACATTTGACCGTAAGGCTTAACGGTTTTCATTTCTCAGAAGAAAAGTGCATAAATAGGTAGGAACCAAGCCAATAAGAGCCTTGTAAACAAGAGTCATCTAGTGTGACATGACAACCCAGGGCTCAGAGCAGGATGCAGAGTTGTAGTCTTACACACTTCTCTGCAGCTTCCCACCTGCTGCTACCCACCCAATCAATTAACACAAAAGGAGCAAATCCTCTTGTGCAAAAAGAAATTATTAAAACAAAAACTTTAACTGAACAAAAACATCAAACTATTAAATGTGGTTTGCTGAATATCAGATCTCTCCTTTCGAAGTCTCTGTTAGTGAATGAGTTGATTTGTGATCATCATATTGATATATTTAGTCTTACAGAAACCTGGCTGCAGCAGGAGGATCATGTTAGCATCATGTTAGCATCATGTTAGCATTAATGAAGCAACTCCCTGTGACTGTTTAAATGTTCACGTTCCTCGAACCACAGGCAGAGGAGGAGGAGTGGCAGCTATTTTCAGATCAGGGTTACTCATCAGTCCCAGACCCAAGATTAGTTTGAGCTCTTTTGAATCTCTGATTCTCAGTTTTTCCCACACAAAGTGGAAATCCCAGAAACCTCTTGTGTTTGTTGTTGTGTATCGTCCACCTGGCCCTTATTCTGAGTTTCTGTCTGAATTCTCAGAGTTTTTATCCCAGTTAGTGCTGAGTACAGATAAAGTCATTGTAGTGGGTGACTTTAATATTCATGTAGATGTTGAAAATGACAGCCTGAATATGAACTTTAATTCTATATTAGACTCTATTGGATTTTCTCAGAGTGTTCACAGACCGACTCACTGCCTTAATCACACCCTTGATCTTGTGCTGACTTATGGCATTGAGAGTGAACAGTTAACAGTGTTCCCTCATAACCCTGTCTTATCTGACCATTTTCTGATAACCTTTGAGTTTACATTACTTGACTTTACAGTTTCTGAGAAGAAATGTACATATAGAAGGTGTCTATCAGAGGATGCTGTAACCAGATTTAAAGAATTAATTCCATCATCCTTTTCTTCACTGCCATGTGCAGATATGACAGAGGACGACTACCTAAACTTTACTCCAGCAGCACTTGACTCTCTTGTTGACAGCACTATAGTTTCAATGCGTACAGCACTGGACAATGTTGCCCCTCTGAAAAGGAAGGTAATCAGTCAGAAGAGGTTGGCTCCTTGGTATAATTCACAGCTGCGTGCTTTAAAGCAGACAGCAAGAAAGCTGGAGAGACAGTGGCGTTCCTCTAATTTAGAAGAGTCTCAGTTAGTCTGGAAAGATAGTTTAATAATGTATAAGAAAGCCCTTCGTAAAGCTAGAACTGCTTATTATTCATCATTGATAGAAGAGAATAAGAACAATCCCAGGTTTCTTTTCAGCACTGTAGCCAGTCTGACTAAGAGTCCGAGCTCTGCTGAGCCAGGTATTCCTTTTACTCTCAGCAGTGATGATTTCATGAGCTTCTTTATCAATAAAATTGTTTCTATCAGAGAGAAGATTGATGGAGTCCTTCCCACTATTATCAGTGATGTATCATCAAGTACAGCAGCTTTAGAAGTATCTTTAGAACCTGATTTGTATTTAGACGGCTTCTGCCCAGTTGATCTCTCTGAACTAACAACAGCAATAGTCTCTTCTAAACCATCAACTTGTGTTTTAGACCCAATCCCAACCAGACTGTTCAAGGAGGTTTTCCCATTAATTGACACTTCCATATTGGATTTGATCAATCTGTCTTTGTTGACAGCATATGTACCTCAGACTTTTAAGGTTGCTGTAATTAAACCTTTACTTAAAAAACCTACTCTTGATTCAGAAGTGTTGGCTCATTATAGACCTATATCCAATCTCCCTTTTATGTCTAAAGTTCTTGAAAAAATAGTTGCAGCTCAGCTTTGTGATCATTTCCACAGAAATAATCTGTTTGAAGAGTTTCAGTCAGGATTCAGAGTGCATCATAGCACAGAAACTGCACTGCTGAAAGTTCCCAATGATCTCCTCTTAGCCTCTGATAGCGGACTTGTGTCTGTGCTTGTCCTGTTGGATCTCAGTGCTGCATTTGATACGGTCCATCACAGTATCTTATTACACAGACTTGAACATGTAATTGGGATTAAAGGAACTGCATTAGGCTGGTTTAAGTCATATTTATCTGATAGATTTCAGTTTGTTCTTGTAAATGAAGAATCTTCCTCACACACCAGAGTAAGTCATGGAGTTCCCCAGGGTTCTGTGCTGGGACCGATTCTTTTCACTTTATACATGCTTCCATTAGGTAACATTATTAGACAGCATGGCATAAATTTCCATTGCTATGCTGATGATACTCAGCTGTACTTATCTATAAAATCAGATGAACCCAATAGGTTGGTCAGACTACAAGCATGTCTTAAAGACATAAAGACCTGGATGACTCAGAACTGTCTGCTTCTAAATTCAGACAAAACTGAAGTCGTTATCTTTGGACCTGAGCGTTTCAGGGAGAAATTGTCTAGCTATATAGTTACTCTAGATGGTATTTCCTTGGCTTCTAGTTCTATAGTGAGGAACCTTGGAGTTATTTTTGACCAGAATTTATCATTTGACTCGCATATAAAACAGGTTTCTAGGACTGCCTTCTTTCATCTTCGTAATATTGTTAAAATCAGGAACATCTTGTCTCAGAGTGATGCAGAAAAACTGCTCCATGCATTTGTTACTTCAAGATTGGACTACTGTAATTCTTTATTATTGGGCTGTCCCACATATTCTCTGAAAAGCCTTCAGTTGATCCAAAATGCTGCAGCCAGAGTTTTGATGAGAACTAACAGCAGAGATCATATTTCTCCAGTTTTAGCTTCTCTTCATTGGCTCCCTGTTAAATTCAGAATAGAATTTAAGATTCTTCTCCTTACATATAAAGCTCTTAATGACCGAGCTCCATCATATCTTAAAGATCTCATTGTAAGATATTTTCCTAACAGAGCACTTCGTTCCCAAACTGCAGGTTTACTTGAGGTTCCCAGAGTTTCTAAAAGTAGAATGGGAGGCAGAGCCTTCAGTTATCAGGCCCCTCTATTGTGGAATAAGCTGCCAGTAAATGTCCGGGAAGCAGACACCCTTTCCACTTTTAAGACCAGGCTTAAAACTTTCCTTTTTTATAAAGCTTATAGTTAGGTCTGTTGAATCTGATAGTGTATCTGCTAGTGTGTCTTGTTCTGCCTCCACCTCTGGCACCCTCTATACTTTCATTACCCCCTACCCGAACCAGGGTTTGAATCCCATTCCCGCTTATCTTACCTCTTTTATTTCTCCCCCTACCCGAACCAGGGTTTGCATCCCCACCCCGCTGTGACTGGTGTGCAGTTGGTGAGAGGCTGAGGTAGCTTGTGGCTGTAAAAAGATGGTTGTTGTGGTGTGAGGAGCAGATCTATATAGGGAGTATAGGGAATTACTCACTGTGTCTGGTCCTTTATTTTATTATTTATTTTTTCGTTAGCACAAGTTTCTTGTGTTTACCTTGAATAGGGATGGCTCAGGTGATCCTGAAACATCCCATAGTTAAGCTGCTATAGGCCTAGACTGCTGGGGGGCCTCATCTGTCACACCTTTCCTCACTTTACTCTCTTTATGTATATGTGATATTAGTGTGGTCATTAACTCGTGTTTCCCTGTTCCAACAGATATCCTTTGAATGGTGTTACAGTGCCGCCGCCGCGGCCCCCCCCCCCTCCTTTCTGTCTTTTCAAACCCCAGCTGGTGGAGGCGGATGGCCACCCTTCCTGAGTCTGGTTCTGCCAGAGGTTTCTTCCTGTTAAAAGGGAGTCGTTTCTCTCCACAGTCGCCTCAGGCACGCTCAGGCCGGGAGATTGGACCGAAAAACAAAAAGTTTTCAGTGCAATCTGTTGGTTTTCTTAGCTAGGAAATTGTTTTTGAATTGGCTCTATATGAACGAATTGGATTATTTTATGAATTATGATTATTATTAATTAATTGAATTCCAATTGGCTTGAATTGGACTTACTATCTAAGTGCCTTGAGATGACATTTGTTGTATTTGGCGCTATATAAATAAAAATGAATTGAATTGAATAGTGTGTAAATCGCCTTAGATTCAAGGAAGCTTTACCATACAGTTCCCAGTGGTGGGTGGGGCGGCTACAACTGCTAGGACTGTGGTAGACCGGAGTCAAGGTCTGTAGGCAGCTGGTTGAAGCACACATATACACAACATCACCATAATCGAGTACAGGCAAAAAAGTAGCGGATATCACAAGCTTCCAAGCTCTGACGGAGAAACATGAGTTCTTTCTGTAATAGAAACCAAGCTTCACCCTTAATTTGGAGATCAAATTTTTTTAGATGAACTTTGAAAGAATGCTCCACTTAAATAATTAATCCCAGGTACTTGTAACTGGTTACCAGTTCAAGAATTGTATCGTGGGCAGTTCTGGTTGAGGGGATGTTCTCAGAGGGAACAGGTTACTTTGAAAGAAACATTATCTTGGATTTTTCAGCATTTAAAACCAATTTCAATTACTCCAGACGAATCTGAACTGCATCAAAGGCGGACTGCAGAAATTCAAATGCCTGTGCGATTGAGTGTGCACAGCAGTAAATTACAGAATAATTTGCATATAATAAGTTTGTGCATGGATCATTAATGTAAATTGTGAACAATATGGTTCATAAAACTGAGCCTTGAGATACACCTTTTCAGACCTCAAGAAAGGAGGAACTAACTCCAGCCATCTGAACACATTGCATGCTACTTGCCAAATAATTGCCAAACCAAGAGGTAGCTTGTTTTGAGATGCTATTTTCGAGCAGAATTTCAATTTCTAAGGTGAATTGGAAATGAATTCCAAAAGAATCTAACTGAGAAACTGTGGTATCTTCTCTGCGAGAGACAAAGAAATGATTGAATTCATTAGCTATTTCGAGGGAATCTGAATCTTTGAACTCCCTTTGTACAATCCGGTCAGTTTTTTTATGAATAAGTTCATTGATAGTCCTCCATGTGTTTATCATATTGTTCTGAGATTCAGTAAATTTAAATTCATAAAACTTACGTTTTGATATTCTCATCAGGTGATTAAATTTATTTCTGTAAGTTGTACCGATTCAGAAATAATGGCGTGGGATTGGTGAGATAGTCCCGATAAAGTTTATGCTTCTTGGCAATAGACCGTTTCAGCCCGTTGGTTAACCAGTATTTACTTGGATTCATTTATTTATTTTTAGTTCTTTGAAGTGGAAAAGCATCAAAGGTCTTTAAATATAGAGCATGGAAGATGTCATAAGCCATTTGAGTTTCAGTTTTAGATACATCTGCAGACCAACTAACAATGGATAATTCATCAATGAACCGACTCATATTACTATTATTAAAGTTACGAAGGAAACTGTCACCAGGTCTAGAAGATGAATTTGATTTCCCATTTGTGGGCTCAAGATAAAACACAGGAAGGTGTTTTGTGAACAAAATGTCAGGTATCCCTGCAGCACAATAGGAATCAGTGAATATATTGTCAATTAGTGTTTTATTTGAGGCAGTGATTCTAGTGGCCTTTGTTATGAGGGAGAAGAAGGACATTGAGATGGTTAATAAATTGAGATGACTGATTATTTGGAGATTAATATTAAAGTCACCCATAATGTAGCAGGGTTTTTTTTCAGTGTTGATCTTACTGAGAGTAGAATAAAAGCTGTCAATAAAACAATTGATATTGGAATTAGGTGGTCTATAAATGCAGCCAATAATAAAGATCTTGTTAGAGGAAGGCTCAACAAGCTCTAGAAAAACAGCCTCTACTTCATCTCCCACCATCACAACAAGATCATTTCGAAGGGAGGATTTGATGTTCTCCTTCACAAAGAGAGACACACCTCCACAATGCACAGGTCTGAAACGGGGATAGTGATTATAATTACTCATGGGAAACATTGAAACTGAAAAATCAACTGGCAAGATAAATAAAATTGTCAAAATGTTTAGGTAAACTACGAATATTAAAGTAAACTATGGTATGTGGAGTTGGGGGCAGAAGCAGAGCAGCGAGGATGGAAGGTTAGAATCTGTCCAATGGAAGTAGGATGTAGAGGATTTGTTGCTAAGTCTGTTGTCTCATTGTTGAGGGAGCTGGGTGTAAGTGGACAGAGTGTGAGGAAAATAGTGAAGAAAGTGTCAGATGAGGCAGTAAAATCCAGTCAGTGGATTTGGATTAGAAGAAGCAATAGTAGCTGGGGGCCCAGCAGGGGGAGCACTTAGGGTAAACAGACTCTTGGAAGAAGCAAGGAAGAAATCCAGGATATTTAAATGGAGGGTGTGGCCCATGTGAGCCTTTTGAAATCAGGTGGCCATTTTAGGTGAGTTTGTCTGCTGAATCTGCTGGTGTGTCTTGTCCTGCCTCCACCTCTGGCACCACCCTCTATCCTTTCTATACCCCCTAACCAAACCAGGGTTTGAATCCCATTCCTACTTATCTTTACCTCTTCTATTTCTACCCCCTACCTGAACCAGTGTTTGTATCACCACCTCGCTGTGACTGGTGTGCAGTTGGTGAGAGGCTGGGGTAGTTTGTGGTTGTGGGGGAGAAAGAAAAAGAAAAAATAGATGGTGGTTGTGGTGTGAGGAACAGTGTTGTCTGGCATTAAGGGGGTGACTCTGGGACGCCAGTTGTCATTGTCTAGCCTCCTGGAGGTGTCATGGGCCCATTTAGACGAAACACTGATGAAAGGAGGTTCCCACCTGATGACCCCAATGACATGTTGGTCAGCACCGATCACTGATCTATAAAGGGAATTGTTCACTGAGTCTGGTCCATTTTTTTTTCTTTAGCACAAGTTTCTTGTGTATACCTTAAATACCTAGAGAAAATTACGAAAAAGGAAGAATTGCAACAAAATAATTTGGGCATAGTTAAGATATTTGTACTCAGCTCTAGGTCAGACCCTGGACAAAATATCAAGGATATAAAAGGTGCTGCAAGAACTAATAGGGTGTAATGACCAGATCAGAAAACCCAATAATTCAACCAGACAAGCTTAGTGACAAAAGGTTTATTAGATCCACGGTGCTGGACAGGAGCTGAATACTGCTGGATAATCCTCCAATAAAGAAGTATATCCGCGATGGTCAGATTCCGCTCCTGGATGCTGAGAACAGGGCTAGACCAGTTATCCAAAAACAGGTATATTCCTGAGGATCCCAAGAAGGTCTTCTGGAAGCAGAGGGTTCTAATCCACAAAACTAACTCAGGTAATGGTCAGGACAGTAGATCAAAAAGACGAGGCAGAGAGGCGAGGCTAGACATCTGCTGGCTGAGAGGCTTGCGATAATCTGGCAGGGAACTCTGGCTGGAAGGAGCTGATATAGGCAGAGACCAGAGTGAGAGAGAGCAACCATTAATCAGGCACAGGTGAACATCATGAGAGCAATTAGTGGCAGAGCAAGGAGCAGACCAGGAAATAAGCAGATTCCAAGCTGCAACATTACATAGGGAAGGATACGGCATATATAAAGGAGAAATGGGAGAAGGAGAGTAACATCAAGATGCAGATGGAAACATGGAGAAAAATAATTGTACAACAGTGGAGGAGTACATCCTCTCTGTCTTGGAGAGAATTTGGGTGGGAAAATGTAGTTAAAGGACCATTTAAAGGCTGGGGCGCTCCTTCGCGTGTGACCCAGCAGCCTGCGTCTCTATCTTTTGATGTTTTGAACTGCTTAAACGGACTCTTTTAAACTTAATTTCGCGTATGAATTTGTACTGTCAGTGAATTTCAGCCATGCAAATTTTGGGAACTCTTGCAAGCCCAATTCGGCTTGACAGGTCATTGGAGACGACAGGGAAAAGCAGAGGAGGAGGGGTGTGTTTTTATATCAATGAGCGGTATTGCAACATCATCACGGTCAGGGAAAAAATCTGTACCGCCGACATAGAACTGCTTTCCATCTCACTCCGCCCCTTCTACCTTCCACGTGAGTTCCAACAACTTTTTTATACATTGGTATATATTCACCCACGCGCTAATGCAGCAGCTGCTGCTCAGCTGATTGCAGACACTATGCACAAACTGGACGAAATTTGCCCCGACGCACCTAAATTCATTTTGGGGGATTTTAACCACTGTGATTTGAGTAGGACTATGAGAACGTATGAGCAATATGTGACTTGCGCTACAACACAGAAAATGACCTCTATTGATCTGTGTTATGGGTTAGTAAGGGGGGCTTACAGCTCCATACCCATGCCGTCCTTGGGAGCTTCCTACCACAACAGCGTCTACCTCGCGCCAGTGTACAAACCCTCTTTTAGACGCGTAGAACATGAGGAGAGAACGGTGAAAGTCTGGTCAGAGGACAGTATCTCCTCACTTCAAGCATGTTTTGAGTGCACGGACTGGGAGTGCTTTCAGGAGGGGTCTGAGAACATTGATGAACTAGCAGACACTGTATCATCATACGTCACATTCTGTGTGGACATGGTTATCCCCACTAAGACAACTGTCACTTTTCCGAACAATAAACCATGGATGACGAAAGAACTTAAATCTGTCATTAACAAGAAAAAGAGGACTTTCTACACTGGGGACATTTGGGAGATTAAAGCAGCGTCTAAAGAAGTAAAAAATGAGATCAGGAAAGCTAAAATGAAATATAGAAGGAAAGTAGAAGAACAATACAGTGGGGGGGATCTTAGAGCCGCCTGGCGAGGAATTAAGTCAATGGCATCATTAAACCAGCACGCTGAAAGGAGAATGCCTATTACTGTTCAAGGGGTTGAGTCATGTGATCTTCCTAATGCTTTTAATTTATTTTACTCACGTTTTGAATCATCTGACTTCTCTGATAATATTTCTATGTTGAGGAACACTCTGGTTCATAATAATGACCTAACGATATCTCAGGAACGAGTAATATCCCTGTTTAAGAAGGTCAATATTAGGAAGGCTGCTGGTCCTGATGCTGTTTGTGGGCGCACATTACGCTTCTGTGCAGACCAACTAAGTGGAGTATTCACCTGCCTCTTCAATATGTGTGCAAAAGAAGGCCATATTCCCCAGTTATGGAAGAGCTCCACCATAATTCCACTAGCCAAACTAAATAAACCCAAGGAGTTGAAAGATTTTAGACCAGTAGCTCTTACGTCCTTGGTGATGAAAAATTTTGAAAAAATCCTTAAAGCTGAAATTATGTCCTTGGTCACTGGAAAACTGGATCCATTACAGTTTGCTTAACAAACTGGTAGAAGTGTGGAGGACGCAAAACTTTTTATTTTAGATACAGTATACAAACACTTGGAGAAGCCTGGGTCCCATGTTAGGCTTTTATTTGCAGATTTTTCTTCTGCTTTTAACAAAATGCAGCCACATATCCTGATCAAGAGACTAACAAATGATTTTCAGGCACCGAATCAACTATTGCTGCTACTTTTAAATTTTTTAACAGATAGAACACAGAGAGTTTTTGTAAATGGTCAGTTGTCCCAACCTATTACTTCAAATACTGGCTCGCCGCAAGGATGTGTACTCTCTCCCTTGTTATTTATTTTGTACACAGATAGCTGCAGGTCTTCCCAACAAGGAAGCCACCTAGTCAAGTTTTCAGATGACACTGCACTGTTATCTTTATTCCAAGGTCCACATTCCAGTCATGGGCTGGCGTTGACATCATTTGTGAAGTGGTGCGACAATAATCTTTTAGATTTAAATGTAGCCAAAACAAAGGAGCTCATAATTGATTTCAGGAGGGCAAAGGCAGAACCAATAGCAAGTGTCATACATGGGGGGGATGTGGAAATCGTTGATTCTTACAAGTACTTAGGTACAATATTTGACAGTGAGCTCAAGTTTCATGTAAACACTGAGACAATTGTCAAAAAGGGACAACAGAGAATTCATCTGCTGAGGAAGCTTAACTCCTTCAGTGTCTCTAAAACCATTTTACGTAACTTTTATCAGTCTTTTATTGAGAGTCTTTTAACTTTTTCTTTTTTATGTTGGTACAATAGCCTTTCAGTCAAAGACAAGAACAGTCTCAGCAGCATTGTTAACACTTCATCAAAGATTATTGGAACACAGCTAAACAGTCTGAGTGCTCTGTTTAACAAACAGGCAGTCCAAAAGGCTAAAAGTATCATCAGTCAGCCTGATCATGTTTTAGGTGGTGAATTTCCATTAATGCCCTCTGGGAGGCGCTATTATTCTGTCAGGACAAAAACAAAAAGGTATTCTGGATCCTTCATTCCTACAACCATTAGATTATTAAATAAGGTGTAGGGATAGAGTATATTACTGACAATTTGATTTACTGAGCGCTGTTCATCACTGACAGGACAGGGTGTTTGACTGTATGTGTGTGTTAAGATGTATATGTTTTATCTATCTATTTTTCTTGTTTATACTTTAATGTTGATTGATGGAGACTGGGACTGCAAACCTAATTGCCCACTGATGGGATAAATAAAGTTTTCTGAATCTGAATCTGAATCTGAATTTCGGTCGTTTACAACATCCAGCTGTATTGTCCAATCTACCCATGATTTAGCCATAGCAAAGACGCAAAAAAATGTCATCCGACCCTAACAGTGTTGCTTGCACGGAGATTTCGAACTGACAACATAGCGATGGGGGCATGGATTTATATTGTGTTTTAAACGTCTTAAAGTGCTCCAAAAATCACCCCAAAAATATGCAAAATCGACAGACACCTTACAACACTATACTGTAGTGTGTATGACCCAAAACTAGTGAAAAGGTGTTTAAAACATTGTGTAAGTGCTTGCAGCCACATACCGTTTTGTTTACATCCCCGTCTTCCGGTAGTCCAAACAAGTCCATCCGTCGAGCAAGCGCATATCCCTCACGAAAACTTGAGTTTTGCCGACAGAAACGTATTCCAGCATTTTATTTTTTCAATTCATACATTATGGAACATGTAAGATGTAAGGTCATGTGCCCATTAGCTGTACACTTGAAACTAGAATCCTAGCTTGTCTGCGCATGCGCATGATTCTTGCCGAGGCAGAGAGGAGGACCCTGTCATTCAGTGGTGATCGAAGAGAGTGACTCCAGGCAGCGTGAAAATGGTTCGAGTTTGTGCTATGTGGCAATCGAATGCGGAAATATAAGGGTCTAAGCTTTATGGACCATGTTACAGATTGTCAATAGCCTGTTTTTACGAGTCTGTTTGCTCTACGCTGAGCGCTAGTTCCTCTGCGCATGATCGTAGCCCGTGCAAACGTCAGTGCTCATGCAGTGGTCATCGATCGAAGCAGTTTTAGAAATCCGCGATGGAGAATGTGGAGAACCTGTCGGACTTCGAAGTCGATAACTTCGACGACGAACCTTTTGAATTCGACGGTCGACCATATTTGTTCGAGCCAGAGTACACGGACGAGGAGTTACGTGCGCTACAGGAGAAGAGAGCGGAGAGAGAGGCACAGAGAGCGCAACAGACAGTGGCGGCTTCAAGGCCGAGGACATCGGAGACCTGGTGGTGCTCGTGTGAGTGTTGTATCCAAATGGATACCGAGGAGGAGAGTTTATGTTGAAAGGAGTGGGACATTTTACAGGCCCAGGACAACGGACAGTGTGTCACACGGACAGAGGGATTTCCTCATCTGATTCACCCAGAAGTGCTGCAGATGGTGTTTTACATCCCTAAAATAAATTGGAAGAAGAGACCAACACCAGAAGGTCCCGATGGAAAGCTTTCCACTGAGTGAGTTATTTCATGTAATAACACTGTTCAAGCTAACGCTGCTTATTTTCAGAGGTGTCAAAAGTAAAAGTACTTTTGTTTTGTAATTACAACAGTAGCACATGATATTACATAGCTGTTACAGCATGTAATCCATAATGAGAGACTGTGTTGTTACTGGAAAACACTAAAAACCTAACAAGGACCCACAACAAACTCAACCCAATCAGTGCAGAATCAGCTGATTGTAAGACAAGTACACTGGTCTACTTTTTACTCAGATAAATTACTTGTGTTGGAAGGGAACTCTTGATACCTCTGCTTATTTTGCTACACATAGACAGTTCGCTGTGCTGAGAAAATAACCAAACCTTTGCTATTTGTTTATCTTTCTTCAGTCAATGTAGGCTTGTAGCATACCGTGCTGTGTTGGACTGGGCTCTAAAAGGAGAACGACTAGGCCCAGGAAATAGGAGGGTATTGCCCAGCTGTATAGTCGGAGCGATTAGACAACGATACCCATCCCCCACTGGAAATTACACCGGCTTCAGAGGTGCAGAGGACATCTTTTGAAACTGTATTGCCAGGAGCCTACTTATAGCTAAAACACTGGGATGCTTTTGAAGGTCAAGTTATTTATTCTTTTACTTCAGCACGCTCGTTATGACCAAAATATAATACAAAACAAAAGTCTTTTCGTGTTTTCATTTGAATTACTGTAAAAAAGAAAAAAAAAAGAACTCAATGTGCAAATATTAGCCTAAAAAAGTAAAATGTTCACAGTATGCCTTGTACACATGTATATACTGTTTTGTGATTTGATTGTTCATAAGGAATGTTTATACTAACATTGTAATTTGTTGTACACTATTTTTCCTGCCTACTGTAAGCACTTGGACAAGTCAATACAGTAACAATACTACAGTCTACTATGTGTGCTGTTGTGTCTGTACATGAAACCATAAGAAACATAAAAACAAGTGCAAATATTCTCACAAACACTTTTTGGAAAACTATGTACAGAGTAATGCTTTTTAGAAACACTGATGCAGCATGCAGGTAATGACAATGTTCTTCTAGTCCCACAATAAGGTCATGTAGCGAGACCTGGCTTTGGCAACCAGATCCTTCTTGTCCGGTCTTGGAACTGGAGCTATGTTGCGTAGCAGTCTCCTTCTTCTTGGTTGAGGACGGGGCATGCGTTCGGACAACACAACACTCCTGTCTTCCCTCCTCCTCAGGACACGCTCCACCAGGTCGTCCCGGAAACCCTGTGTTGTGCCTTCATAAATCGGTTTCGCAACCCACTGTTGAGTCTGCTTCGAGTAGACAGCCTTGTATCTTGCTTGTCCTAAGAAAAGTACATAAATTCAAGGACAAGTCAATAGCTTACTGATGACGAATTCATTGTGTCTATAGAGAAAAATAACAGCTAGGTAACTGATTGTATACTGTTGTACTGGTCTACAGGTCAGGTTTGACATGGCACTCAGCTGACACCAACAGGTGTTTACTGTTTTTTTTATGTAGTCATACCATCTTGGGTTTTAGTATGCATTTCATTTAGTAAAATGTATGGCTAGGAGGTTAGACGTTAGCTAAATCAGGGTTGAGGACGACACGTAAACAATTCAAAGTAGCTGCTATTTGTCATAGGTAACTATAAACATTACGTATAGTACCCAAATGACCAACTGTTCACACATTTTTTTATGCAGTGGCAGATTTCAGATAATAAAAACGAAATCCACCATCTTCAGATAGTACAAAACACAGACACATTTCTGTTGGGTTGGGGCGATGGGTCAACAAACAACATTCTCCTCTGGGAAGGCTAACAAGTTGCTGAGATAGAAAGAAGCACACAGCCACAAGCTGTCCTATTCAAACCATAGCTGCTAGCATGACATCTGTAAACCTTCCAAGCTCAAACCAAGACGGAAAAAATTAATTAGCAGATGACATTACCACAGGTCTTTGAACAGCATTTTTCTTCAGACGAAGTCGACATGTTTCACTTGTTGTTGGAAATAAGTCATCGTTGTCGAAGTGTTCGCCACACACTCGGTAGTCCTTTGAATTCAGTTCTACAAACGGAGTCTGCACAAGGGCGTAATTTTGGGTAGGGACGCTAGGGTCACGTCCCTACCAATATTCAGCCCCCTACTCAGGGTCTCCGCGGATCCTTAAAAAGTATTAAAAAGTCTTAAATAAAAAATACTTTTTTAAGGTCTTAAAATGTCTTAAATTTCGCCGATTTTCGAAGAGTGGCATTAAATTTCATCTAGGCGAAATGAAAGAAAGATATGTCAGGAGAGACGATTTTCTATCGCTCTGTGCACAATATGGCGACCGCTGACGTTTTGTGTGTGCGCCAGTACTTCCGGTGAAAACTTCCGGTGATTTGACAGCTAGCGCGTCAGGTTAGGGCCAGTGGCCGTAAACAAAGGTTAACTTATAGCCGAGAAGAAAGATGATAATATAACGTAGCTAAAAAGACTAGCTTTCTTCTGTAGCCTAATGCTTACCGATTTAGCAAGCCTAGTAGCCTAGTTGCTAATGCTAGCCGCAGTAACGTTACCAAACATACCCGACGTCAAGGAGTTGGCTGAGCAGGGGCAAGATTATGGAGGTGCAGAGTTAACTTCATAATGGGTGAGTGCAGGTTTCATTCACTTGTTTTCATTCTTTCACAGGATTGATTCACTTCATTGGTTTATCCGATTGCTGGCCGCCGAGCCATTATGTGTCTGGGTTTGTGTGGGTTACTGATCATGGTTGTTAGCAGTCGATAGTCAGGTTGTGTGATGTGTGTGAGAGTGTGTATTTTTTCTATCGGTAGGCTACGTGCCATTGACTGTATGAGCGGTCTGTGCTCGTTTTTATTTATTTGATTAGATTGGAGATACTTTATTAATCCCGAAGGAAATTTGATTTTGTCGTGTGGTTTATGCTGCAAAGTCACTGTCCATATATGGACAGCTGACTATTGCATAAACCAGTCTGTGCTTCACGTGAGTTGTCCAAAGTTCTGGTTTAAGTTAACTTGGGTAGTAAAATCGTTTTGCTAGTTGTAAAAGCACAGTAGACATAACTCAAAAATTAGGTTCAATTATGGATTTATTTTGCTCAGAGCCTCAGACAAACAGACAGACAAATGGCAGCGAAAACACGCTCCTTCACAGAGGTGTGACAATTGGGCACGATTGTCCTGTAGTGTGTGGTGTTCCCTTGTGCGTTCAAATCTTATGCGATCATGTTGACACACTGATTCAGTATCACTGAAGCACACATTTCACACTGGACTTTTTTTCAACACCAAACAGCCTAGAGTGTAGTTTTTATATATATTTTTGCCGTGGTAATGGTCTTAATTTTTATTCTTAGAGGTCTTAAAAAGGTCTTAAAAGTCATTAAATTTGTTGATTAAAAAATGTGCAGATACCCTGCATTATATGAGTTACATTGCATAACACTTGGCTGACTTTTTTTTTATCCAAAGCGACTTATAAGAACACATTATTGGTTACAGTCTCTGGAGAATTGTTGGGTTAGCAGATATAGCATCTGCATGCCATTAACTTATGATTGGTAATGCAAAAAAAAAAATAAACTGCACTTTTATGTCCCCACCAATGTCAAAATCAAAGTTACTCCCTTGAGTCTGCATGTCAAGCTGGAGAACTACCAGCCACAAAGGCAATATTTCAGGCTCGTAGAGGGGCAAACGGTGAAAGCTCAGACCCTTATATTTCCGCATTCGATTGCCACAATTGGGCATCGCACAAACTCGAACCATTTTCACGCTGCCTGGAGTCACTCTCTTCGATCACCACTGAATGACAGGGTCCTCCTCTCTGCCTCGGCAAGAATCATGCGCATGCGCAGACAAGCTAGGATTCTAGTTTCAAGTGTACAGCTAATGGGCACATGACCTTACATCTTACATGTTCCATAATGTATGAATTGAAAAAATAAAATGCTGGAATACGTTTCTGTCGGCAAAACTCAAGTTTTCGTGAGGGATATGCGCTTGCTCGACGGATGGACTTGTTTGGACTACCGGAAGACGGGGATGTAAACAAAACGGTATGTGGCTGCAAGCACTTACACAATGTTTTAAACACCTTTTCACTAGTTTTGGGTCATACACACTACAGTATAGTGTTGTAAGGTGTCTGTCGATTTTGCATATTTTTGGGGTGATTTTTGGAGCACTTTAAGACGTTTAAAACACAATATAAATCCATGCCCCCATCGCTATGTTGTCAGTCCGAAATCAACAACACTGTCAGGGTCGGATGACATTTTTTTGCATCTTTGCTATGGCTAAATCATGGGTAGATTGGGCAATACAGCTGGATGTTGTAAACGACCGAAATGGTCCTTTAAGTTTTTTAGAGTTCCAGCACAAAGGATTTTTCTGGGAGGAAGTACATATTGCTTGAGATTCTGTGGTGAGGCAACACATTTTCATGTTCAATTCAATTCATTTTTATTTATATAGCGCCAAATACAACAAATGTCATCTCAAGGCACTTAGTAAGTCCAATTCAAGCCAATTGGAATTCAATTAATTAATAATAATCATAATTCATAAAATAATCCAATTCGTTCATATAGAGCCAATTCAAAAACAATTTCCTAGCTAAGAAAACCAACAGATTGCACTGAAAACTTTTTATTTTTCGGTCCAATCTCCCGGCCTGAGCGTGCCTGAGGCGACTGTGGAGAGAAACGACTCCCTTTTAACAGGAAGAAACCTCTGGCAGAACCAGAACCAGGAAGGGTGGCCATCCGCCTCCACCAGCTGGGGTTTGAGAAGACAGAAAGGGGGGGGGGGGGGCACCGCGACGGCGGCACTGTAACACCATTCAAAGGATATCTGTTGGAACAGGGAAACACGAGTTAATGACCATAATAATATCACATATACATAAAGAGAGTAAAGTGAGGAAAGGTGTGTCAGATGAGGCCCCCCAGCAGTCTAGGCCTATAGCAGCTTAACTATGGGATGTTTCAGGATCACCTGAGCCATCCCTAACTATAAGCTTATGTGTTTTGCATTTCAAAATATTGGGAAGAAATTAAATTGAACATGGAGAAAATCATGAAAATAGTGATCCCATCAGGGTTTGAGACACTATGTCTGGGGCTAAGACCGGACACTGTGAAGGGACCTGAAAACAATTATATGTATAATATTTTACTATTGGCAAGTAAAAAAGCAATCACAAGGAAATGGTTGGCAAAAGACTGCTACAGTCGACGATTGGATCAAAGTTGTTCAGGATATTTTCAAAATAAAATTCATTAAGATAAGATATGCTTAAGATAAGTTTGAAAGTTACTGGGAAATTTGGCCAAATTATTTAGCAACCAATAGGCAAGATACTGGATAAAGTGATAAACCCCCTCCAAGGTTCCTGACCCCACTCATCCGGTTCTGTTTTTTGTTTGTGTTCTAATAACTACACTGCACAATGAAGCAGTCATCAGTGTGGGATGTGGCCAAAGGACGTCCAGTTCTATGCCTTTCTGTGACTCTTCCAGTCTCTCTGTATCTCCGTTGCAACCTGCTGACACTCTGGGACACTCGAAGCTCAGTGGCCACATCCGTCTGAGAACATCCTGTTTGAAGCCTCGCAATGGCGAGGTATTGTTGATCAATTGGAGGCAGAGCCTTCAGTTATCAGGCCCCTCTCTGTGGAACCAGCTGCCAGTTTGGGAGGCAGAGCCTTCAGTTATCAGGCCCCTCTCTGTGGAACCAGCTGCCAGTTTGGCTTCAGGAAGCAGACACCCTTTCCACTTTTAAGACCAGGCTTAAAACTTTCCTTTCTGATAAAGCTTATAGTTAGGGATGGCTCAGGTGATCCTGAAACATCCCATAGTTAAGCTGCTATAGGTCTAGACTGCTGGGGGAGCTCCCATGATGCACCTCTACTCCCTCCTCTCTTTCCTCTCCTTGTACATAGGCTATGACATTATTGTGGTCATTAACTCGTGTTTCTCTCTCTCAGCAGGTATCCCTGGCGTTATGGTGCTTGTTGTCTCCTCTGGTTCTGATGGAGGTTTCTTCCTGTTAAAAGGGAGTTTTTCTTTCCACAATCGCTGTCATGTTTTAAACACAGTTAGGCCCACATGCAGAACACACTCAGGAGACAAAAGAAAGTTTTAAAATGTTTTTTTAAAAAGATTGAATGATGAACAGGAATTGTTGATCAGGAACTGGGAGCACAGCAGCCGCGGCTATTCAGAGACAACACGGGAAGCCGGACAGCCTCTCTCATTCTCTGGCGAAATTGCTACATCTTCAATGTTAAATTGACGATAAAACAGTTATTCACAAAACACAAGATATGCCCAATACTGCATTTACTTTCATAACTACAACATGTTGTCCTGTAGCTTAATGAAGTGATTTGTTCTGAAATCGCCGCCGTTCACTGAGGAAATCATGTTATGAAGCCGCCACTAACAGCCAGGCTTCCGAGCCGAGGGCTGCCCGGCCTCAGGGGGGGGGCGGGAGAGTCAAGTTTTTTTCTACAATTCTAGGTCATCATTGGCTAAATCGACAAAAACTCATCACTTCCGAGGAAGCTCGGCGTCTCTGGGGGTAGATTAGACGTGGGCGTGTCAATATGAGGGGCTGTGTCGTGATGATTGGAGTTAGCGTTTGTCCATCATGAGAGATGTTGTGGCAGCCGAATTTTTAAGCGGGGAGAAGCACGCTGGAACTTCAGTCCCAAAGCGGATACGAAAGAGACTGGTTGTCTGTGAAAGTGCTGTCGGAGTTTCACTCATTTCCCATCGTTTCCATTTCCATCCTCACACACATACACTTTTGTAAATATTACACTGTATATAAGAAACACATCCTTGTTGTTTAGAAGTTTTGTCAATCATATTCCTGTTGTGCATTTGTTTGTCGTGTTGCTAGTAGTTTTGTCACAATGGCGGCTATGCTTGGAGCTAAGCAGTTAGCAACACCAAATGTAGTTGACATGCTTTTAGCCAAGCGTTTTGATAGTCTGTCATACACGTAATATGGGCTTCCCCTGTTTTAAAAGTCAGCAGCTGCCACTGGAGCACAGGTATGGTCATCCACTGTTTGGAGAAGTAGGAGTTAGTTAAACAGGAATGAAAAGAGCTTGAGTGAAGACGGAGGTTATTGCTTACTGAGGAGATGGTGAGTAACCGCCAGGGAGAGATGAGTGAGGTCTGGAAGTTGAGCACTGATGAGAGAATGATCCTGAGAAGCTGCTTGGAGGTGAATGTTTGATCCAGGGAGTGTAGGTGGCGCAGGTGGATGTCTTCTGGTTGGCGAGAGGGTGAGCAGGGTTCGACTGACAATGGAAATCCAGGTGAGCTTAAGAGGCAGCTGCCAGCATGGAACCTCTGGAAGTGAGGCAAACTTGGAGACACGCAGGAAACGAGAACTGACAAGGTTTCTGGAAAAGCCTTTGAATTTGGAAGAGGACCTGGAGAAGGAAACAAACGATCGTAAGTTGATTTCTAGAGAGAAGCAAGGAAAAGGGCTGGCGCACATACCACATGGGTTAACACTCTGGCGAAGTAGTGCTGGCAGCAGATTCCTCTTAAGCTCTCTCCTGATGAGGTCTGATGAGATACACCTGTCAGTCCTCTGCCAGCCAGAGTAGAGGCGCCACCTACTGGAGAAGGGAAAAAACAGCAGCCAAAAACAAAGGGAGAACTCCCAGACCCCAACAATCGCCTTATGCACACTCAGGATGGCGGATTGGATCGATGAGAAGTTTCAATGCAATTTGTTGGTTTCCTTTGATAGACTACTTTTTTTTGACAGGCTTTGTATGAATTGGACTAATTTGAAATATAATTTATTTGATTGGATTGGATTATTGTATTACAATGAATTGGATTGTAACTGGCTTTAGATCTGGCTTTAGACTGTATCTTTGAAGTACCTTGAGATGTCATTTGTTGTGATTTAGCACTATATAAATAAAACCGAGTTGATTTAAAAAAAATCAGAACTTTTTTTTACATTCCATTTCAAACCATATTTTCCATATTTTAATTTAGTTTAATTTAATTCAGTTTCAAGTGTAAACTTTTTCTGATTTGGGGTTGCATATTTAAAGTGTCTTAGCTTTTTAGGCAATCAGTTTGCATTTATATATTACCTAATGTACAAATCTAAGTTTACTTGTCTTCTGTCTCCTTTAGATCATACCATACTCAAAGTCCTGAGAGATTTAAGGCGTTGGTCAGCACTACCATCAGCAAAGATTTTGGGGAATGCAGTTGGAGGGTTTCCCAAGGCAGGATGGTGGATTACAAAGGTGGTCTTCCCGCAAACCACAAACAAACGTCAAGATGTATCCTCATACAACCTCAACTCTTTTGGTCTACGTTACGGAAAATGAACGAGAACCTGATGCCTATACTTTGGTTTTGGATATGTTTTTCAATTCATTGTATTTTTTGTAGTGGGGTAAAAATATTGTAAAAGTTAAAGCGTCAATAAAGAAATATCTAGACTCCTTAACTGTCTAGTTTCTTTTGACAGATTCTATGTAATAAAAAAGTGGACAGAAAAAAAATGGTTTTAGATTTACACCGATCAGCTGTAACATAATGATCCCTTGGCAGCTGGAGTGTCTAGTACCAGAACTTTCTAGATCCTGTTTGGGTTCTGTGGACTGTGTGGTGGAGCTTCTCACATATATATTAGATCCTATTTAGATGGTATCTGGGAAGTTTGGAGGTCTGGTGAACACCTCAGACTCTTTTGGGGTTTATTAAGCCCTTCAAAAGCAGATTTTGTAAAGCCCACTGCTGTCTCCTGGGAGAAGCTTCAACAGCAACTGACTGTGACTGATCTACAGAAGTGCTTACACAGGTGGCAAGTCTCAAAATAATACGATGCCAAGACACAGGTTTTTCCAGCAGAACTATGCATTCTAACAAGATGAGATGTATTACTCATTTTATCCATCGGTAATTTTAAAGTTACAGCTGTGCAGCTTATTCAGCTTATGTTGTTTTTTATATGTTGACATACATATTACTAATTCACAGCAAAAGTCACCTCAAAGAACTTTGTGTCATTCAGCCCTGACAGTCTTGTGAGAATTTTCTAGAAAACCTAAAACATTCCATTTAAACTTTCTATTTCTCAGCCTCTAAAGAAAATAGAATAATTACATAAAACCAATTAAACTTTCATCTTTCTTAATAAAAAAGTAAGAAGGGTATGGTTAAAAAGTTTGATGCAGATTTTTATTTATTTTTCCCTTGACAGGTCCATTTGCACAATTACTTAAGCCAGACATACTGTGTAATAAAACAGTAGCCATCAGACTAACCAAACCAACAGTTACAGGCCTCCGTCTAATTTCAAGTTATCTTGGATCTAAAAGCACCTTTGTGCTGTTGAGAGTTTCTTACTGGGACGAGTGTTGTTTCCGTCTTTTTCTGTGTTCATCAATGCTTTTAGCAGTTATTTTTAAAAGCACTTTATGTATGCTTGGAATTGTTATTGAGTTATTGTAAAGGTGTAATCCACAATGCATAGCAGGAAATATCTGCATCAGGTGATTTTCTTATTTACCCTAATATAACTACTTTGAAGGACAGCACTGTGAAAAACAATGTCTAACAATCGTTGTTTCTCAACATAAAACAGAAACTATAACATCACCGTTTATTATTTAGATTCACTGTCTATATTCGTAATTCAGCTTTTGCAATGGTGACATTTCTAAACGCAAAAGCAGTGTTTTGGGAACCTATACTTTTGGTGTATGACATCCTGTAACACACCATCCAGGTCATGGTAATCATAAGAGCTTAAATAAGGTCAACTGGACTTCTTCTCGGATCTTGAAGATGTTTCACCTCTCATCCAAAAGGCTTCTTCAGTTCTGAACGAGATGGTGGGGAGTATCAGCTGATAAACAGAGAGAGTCGTTACAGTAACATGTGTCACTGAACCCCCTGACCAATGTGATTGCCTTTAGAGTCATTATCACCTCTGAATCGTCTACCTGCCTGAAAGGGCGGGTTTTGGTGAGGAGGAGAAGAGACCTTACCACCACTTGCAGGTGGTGGTAAGGTGATACCTGAGAGCACGTCCCCTGTTCACAGATGTTTTTCCAGTTAATGTTTATGCATTTTGCAGACACTTTTATCCAAAGCGACTTACAAATGAGGATATAATATTACAGTTAACGTCAAAGCTAACAATAAGCTACATAGAAGGAAACCACAAGTCAGACTCTGTCAGAGGTGACAGTGTAGAGATAGAGAGCAGGCATAGAGGGAAGTAGAGAAAGAGAAAGTGCATTAGAGGAGATAGGGAAGTACAGGGTAAGTGGTAGGGTAGGAGATGTTCTCTTAAGAGCCGGGTCTTCAAGAGTTTCTTGAAGAGACAGGGATGCCCCAGTTCTGGTAGCGCTCGGCAGGTCATTCCACCATTGTGGAACGGCACATGTAAAGAGTCTGGATTGTGTTGAGCGTGGTGTAGGCACAAGTGTTTTTTTGTTTTGTTTTTTCCCTTGTTTTTTTATTCTGATCTCACTGTGAAGCACTTTGTGAATCCTTTTCTGCGAAAAGTGCTATATAAATAAATTTTACTTACTTACTTACTTACTTACTGCTACACCACAATCCTGTGATGACCGGAGTGACCGAGTTGTGACGTAAGCCTTTGCGAGAGCATTCAAGGAGATGGGAGCCATTCCATTAAGGACTCTGTAGGCTAACATCAGGGACCTAAATTAGATGTTTAATTGAGTTTAACATTGACGGCTTCCTTGCCTCCTCTCTCAAACCTTCTGTCTTCTCTGTCCATAATGTGTACATTAATGTCCTCAAAAGAGTGTCCCTTTTCCTTCAGATGTACGTGAACTGCTGAGGGTTGACCTGAAGAGGTGGCTCTCCTATGTGCCATGCGCTTGTGGAGCTGTTCTTTGATCTCTTATATGGAGGTCCACACACTCTTCGCTGCACTGCACTGCATATACAACACCACTCAGTTTTTGTTTGGGTGTTTTGTCCTTTTAGGTGAAGCAGTCTCTGTCTGAAGGTGTTCTTGGGTTTGAAGTGCACTGGAATGTCTGGTAGGAAACAGACTTTGTGAATAAGATCCAACATCTGAAACTGTCCCCATTGTGTCCTTTGATGTGACCTCATTTTTACTTACCTATTTAAGCAACAGTGGAGACTGTCAGGAAATGCTTGCTGCAAGATGTCTCACTGAATTCCAGAACCAAGTTTACTCATCAGATTTGTGTCCTGTTGAACCTCTGCCTCTCCACCACCTATTTCAAATACAATGACTGTTTCAACAGAGAGAAACACGACTGTGCCATGGATTCTCCAGTGTCCTCCATTGTGGCTTACCTTTATATGGAGGAAGAGGAAAGCAAAGCTCACACTGAGCTCATACAAAAGAACAGCACCAAGCCACTAGTTCAGATATGTGGACAACACCTGGGTCAAGATCAGAACTCAAGAATTGGAAGCTTTCACAAAGCAAAACTTGGTGGACAGCAACGTCAAGTTCATGAGGCAGGATGCAAAAGACCACAATCTGCCTTTTTTTGAACTGTGGTGTGTATATTGAAGAGGATGGAAGTCTTCCAGGTTTACAGGAAACCCACACATACTGACCAGTACCTGCTTTTCGACTCACATCATCCACTAGAACTTCAACTGGCTGTCATCAGAACTCTACACCAACGGGCAGAGAGTGTACCTACTAAGGCTGAGGGAGAACAAAAGGAACATCAGTACTCCAAGGAAGCTCTTCAGGCCTGTGACTATCCAAACTGGGCCTTTGTAAAATCAGTAAAGACAAATGGACTAAACCACACAGGTAGAGAAGCTAAGGAGAACAGACGTAAACATACTGTAATTCCATATGTGGCAGGAGTCTCAGAGAAACTGAGAAGGATCTTCTGCAAACATGACATTCCAGTGCACTTCAAACCCAAGAACCTCCTCAGACAGAGATTGGTTCACCCATGGAGGTGGAGGTGTTCTCAGGTATCACTTTACCAGCACCTACAATGCAGCATTGTCCCTTCTCCCGAGGCAGTTTCGCAACCATTCACACCTTAGATCCTCAGACCAAAAGTCACCTTTTCAGGAAGATAATGACTATAACAACATGGACATTAGTCAGGGGGCTCTCTGCTCATAAGTTGATATTGTGGACTTTGTGGGGCAGCTGTAACTCAGGAGGAAGAGGAAGACCAGTGTTAGATCGATTCTTTCAATGGCAGCTCAAGAACAAGCCGGAGGAATCTCAAGTTAAATAAAGTGTTTATTGGTAGTCACAATTAATGTTAACCCTTTTATGTACATATTTCAATTAATATATTCAGTGATATGTATTGTTTTTGTTGTTTCATAAATTCATGTGTCATTCTATTGATTCTGTAATTAATTCATTTATAGGTGGGTGGTCATAATGTTATGGCTGACTAGTGTATGAGTTCTGATATTTTGCATATAGTTATCAAACTTCTCCTTATGTGAGGTGAGGAGACATTTTATTCTGTCTTTTTACAGTTGCAACACCAGAAAGCATCAAATTACATTTCATAAATAAAGGAGTCTGTCATTTCACCAACCTCACACTTCTTTTCTTTGGAAGTGGATAGAGTGTTTTAAAAGTGTTCAAAATATACTTTTTAAAACATGTAGGACACAAGAGGCATCTTAGTCCATTCAATGAATATTCATCATTTTTGTTACATGTGGTGGGATGATGGTCACATGACTCACCCACAGAGAGTATTATGCAGGATGTGAAACTGTCAGACAATATTAGTTTATTATTTGAGCTTAATTCAACAAATTACTCAGATGTGGAAAACGTTTGAAGAAAAGTAGATTACAGCAGTTTTGAATATTTAAAGGACTACAGATTTATGCAATGTAAAAATCAGAATAACTTGTTTTATCTGAAACATTATTCATTGTGATGTAGAGGAAAATAGCAAAGCTGTTGTTTAAATTGAAGATACACACTTTAGTTTCAGAGCACTTGAGGAAATGTGTGTGCTGTATTTGTGTCTGTCTTCTTCACAACAATAAATGACAAAGGGTGGTGACTAATGGAGTCCCACTGTAATTAAACAGTGGAATGTTACACAGAAGCACGTTTGAGACATGACAGAGTGGATTTTTCTGGGCTCTGTGACCAAACAAGTCCTTCAAGATGTTGGCTGGTTGAACTGTCTATACTTCCACTGTAAGAATGATGAAGAAACAAGATCAAAAAGGTTATCAGTTAGTTGGGCAACAATGGCTGAGGTACCGAGCTGTTAGCCATCAGGCCTCTTTGTGCTGTGTCGGATTAAAACAGTCATTCCTTCCAGTATCACCTCCCTGTTCACACCATACTGGAGCTACTGGAGAAAAACTGAGAGAAAAAGGAACAATACATTAAAAGCCTGCACATAAGTGTATTACAAAGTTTTGTAGAGTTTATTAATGTTGTAGGCTATGAATAACATACTGCACTGAGGAAAGGGACATTGAAAGCTGACAGCACAAAACCTAGGGCCATGGGAAAGAAGGACCTGCAGAGGGAAACAGAACATGTGACATGGGAAAATCGCTTTCCATTTGGACATTTTGGCAAAAAGCTGACTTTGACAATTTTGCATTTTACAGTTGAAGTGTTGTATGATTAACATTATGCCATGATATGCAACAACACAGACGACTTGCTGAATATTACCAGCCTCAGTAACACTGTCAAAGTGTTGCTGTAGTACCTTGTAGTATCTTGCTCTACCCGGTGATTAATCAAACCAACAGGGAGCTTATCAAGTTCATGCTATTTCTCTCTCTTAAAAACACCTTCACTTACCTGAATAGAAGCACAAAACCGTAACTCTCCACCAGCATTCCGATGAATGGCCAACGACACAGTACCAGGGACACTCCTCCAAGAAAGAAAAGAGTTCCTCGAAACTTGTGTCTTTGGAAGAAGAACCCAGCTGTCCTCTTGAAGCCAATAATGAACGTTAAACCAGCCAGGAACAGAATCTAAGTGGAAAGAAAAGTTTTAAACCTACTTAACATATTCTGACCATATTCTTTATCCAGATATTCTGCCTTTCTGGCATTCAGATTTCACAATGGGATGCTTTGCGCCCTCTTCAGGTTTTAGGTTAGGTTAGGTTAGGTTTCTTTATTAGTCTCCACAAAGGAGAAATTTGTCTCAGAGACAGGGAGGTTACAGCACCATAAAACACATAAGAGGATAACACCAACAGACAAAACAGACAACAATAAAATGTAAGGTACAGGCTCAGAAACATTGGATGTCCCAACCCACTGCCCCTGTCCCATCCAGTCCATACCCCCCCCCCCCCCCCCCCCCCCCCACACACACACCCAATACCAACCCATCCTCCAGAACCAACGACGGGCTCACCGATAGGCCCACCGATGGGCTCACCGATGGGCTCACCGATGGGCCCACCGATGGGCTCACTGATAGGCCCACCGATGGGCTCACGGACGGGCCCACGGATGGGCCCACCGACGGGCCCACCGACGGGCCCACCGACGGGCCCACCGACGGGCCCACGGACGGGCCCACGGACGGGCTCACCGACGGGCTCACCGACGGGCCCACCGACGGGCCCACGGACGGGCTCACCGACGGGCCCACCGACGGGCTCACCGACGGGCCCACGGACGGGCCCACGGACGGGCTCACCGACGGGCCCACCGACGGGCCCACCGACGGGCTCACCGACGGGCCCACGGACGGGCTCACCGACGGGCCCACCGACGGGCCCACCGACGGGCCCACGGACGGGCCCACGGACGGGCTCACCGACGGGCCCACCGACGGGCCCACCGACGGGCTCACCGACGGGCCCACGGACGGGCTCACCGACCGGCCCACCGACCGGCCCACCGACCGGCCCACCGATGGGCCTAATATTTGTGTTAATGAATTCTTGTGTGACAAGATCATCTCTTTTTTCATAGGTATTTTAAAGAATTTTTGTCTTACATTGTGAACCAAGATTTAAAACACGGTTTTCACCTTTTACTTACCCAATGAAGAGGTATCTCACTGAGATGGTGACTTATTGCATTTTTAAGCCTTGTTTGATTAACAAATGTCTCCAGTATCTTTCAGTATTGGTCATCTTAATGTAATTTACTGTATAGAAGTTGGGTATGAGAAGTTGGGTTTTGACAATGTGCAGAGAAAAATGACTCACATTCCCAAAGGCTAGTAAGACAGAGTCAAAGTACAGCAGCACACCAAAGAGCAGAAAAAATAGACCAAATCCCATCAGACCAATACCGATCTCTGGAAGACAAAAATACAGAGAAAATGCATCAGAAAGTAACAATGAAAATAGTGATGGTAATGTGCTTTTCAATAACAACAGTATTGTACATCAGTGTAGGTGTTGCAATGTAAACAGGCTACCCAGCTAACAAATGACTTCTGGGTCAGGCATGACCCAGGCCAAGGAGAAGACATATTAGCCATTTAGGTTGAAACTTTACATTTTGTACACTGAACAGGGGGCCCGAGGGTTAGCTGGCGCTGTGAAAGACAGACCTGTCGCCTTTACGAAGAGGGAACAGTCTCTGGTTAACTCACACACACGCACCAACAACCCACAGATAAAAGGCATTTAGCCTCAATCCAAAGACTTAGGGAAGCACTTGGTGAAGGGGTGTAACCGGTGTATTTAGGACCCAAAAGCAGCACTCTGGAAATCAGGAACCGTTGGTAATTACTTTTATTTACCAGCAAAACTCAGCAAACAGTCCAATCTTCAAGCTAATAGCTTCCACACAGTCTCTGGATCTCCGGCTAGAGGAGTCAAAGCTAGAAAAACAGACAGATGCCAGAGACTCTGAGGCAGAGCACGTGGTCGGGGACAGAAGGCGAGGGGGGCAGGTCGGAGGCAGGCAGGGTCGGCAACAAGAAATCAGGCAGGTTATGAATGAGCTGCAGGAATGAGCTGCAGGAATGAGCTGCAGGGAATGAGTAGCAGGAATGAGCTGCAGGGAATGAGCTGCAGGAATGAGCTGCAGGAATGAGCTGCAGGAATGAGCTGCAGGGAATGAGCTGCAGGAATGAGCTGCAGGAATGAGCTGCAGGGAATGAGTAGCAGGAATGAGCTGCAGGGAATGAGCTGCAGGAATGAGCTGCAGGAATGAGCTGCAGGAATTAGCTGCAGGGAATGAGCTGCAGGAATGAGCTGCAGGAATGAGCTGCAGGGAATGAGCTGCAGGGAATGAGCTGCAGGAATTAGCTGCAGGGAATGAGCTGCAGGGAATGAGCTGCAGGGAATGAGCTGCAGGAATTAGCTGCAGGGAATGAGCTGCAGGAATGAGCTGCAGGAATGAGCTGCAGGGAATGAGCTGCAGGAATGAGCTGCAGGGAATGAGCTGCAGGAATGAGCTGCAGGGAATGAGCTGCAGGAATGAGCTGCAGGAATGAGCTGCAGGGAATGAGCTGCAGGAATGAGCTGCAGGGAATGAGCTGCAGGAATGAGCTGCAGGGAATGAGCTGCAGGAATGAGCTGCAGGAATGAGCTGCAGGAATGAGCTGCAGGAATGAGTAGCAGGAATGAGCTGCACGGAATGAGCTGCAGGAATGAGCTGCAGGAATGAGCTGCAGGGAATGAGCTGCAGGAATGAGCTGCAGGAATGAGCTGCAGGGAATGAGCTGCAGGAATGAGCTGCAGGGAATGAGCTGCAGGAATGAGCTGCAGGGAATGAGCTGCAGGAATGAGCTGCAGGGAATGAGCTGCAGGAATGAGCTGCAGGGAATGAGCTGCAGGGAATGAGCTGCAGGAATGAGCTGCAGGAATGAGCTGCAGGAATGAGCTGCAGGAATGAGCTGCAGGGAATGAGCTGCAGGGAATGAGCTGCAGGGAATGAGCTGCAGGAATGAGCTGCAGGAATGAGCTGCAGCTGAACTTGCAGTTTAGTGTGGTTGGATTGATTAGGCTGGAGTGGCTAATTATTTTCCATTTGCAAATGGGGGATTACTAAGTTCTCTCTTTGTTTGTGTTTTCTTTCTGTATTTCTTTTGGATTTATCCCTTTTAAAATGTGACACTGTGCCTTATACAGCATTACAGCTTAATAATTATCATGAGATTGTGTGTTCAAACCATACTGGAAATGCTGCTGTTTTTTACTTTTTTAGGTGGAAAACTTCGCCACAGTCCATCAGTCCCCACAGTGTGAGATAAGCAGACTTTGGAGTTCCACCCAGGCATATGGAACCAGAAGCTTCCTGCTTGCTCGCTCTCTTTTGCTCATGTCTTCCATTTTTTTTATTCTTGTGCTGGTCTTTTTGCTCTTCCTCTCAGTGCCTACTTATCCATTCCCAACGATTTTTGTTTTGAGTGTTTTTTGAGAATGCTATCTTAATTCAGTTATCAGTGGCAGTGTTTTTTTTGCCAGTCTTGGCAAAGCGCTGCGTAGCTCAAACTGGACCACCCACAGGGTCGCTCAAGACTTTGCTGTTCCATTGAATCAGCGCTAAAACTTTCAAGTTATTTTGAAAGTACTCTTTGGTCAGTTTTGACACGCTATCTAACAAGCATTAGTCCTAAATTCACATCCCGGTCACACAACATGGAGGAAAGCTGCAACAACAGGACCGGGGTCCTATAAGCATCCACCTTATTCTCTGCTACTGGCAACCAAACCATGGTCTTTGATCAAGGTTTCATCTCAAAGAAAGATCTCTCCATGAGAGTCTTTCTGGTTTGCTCAAAGTTCTGGTGGTGTCTTAACCCAAAAGAACCCAGACCCAGTTTTCCTTAAAGAAAGTTATTTGAGTTTCTCATTCTCTGACGTCTTGACGGTGCACACCACTGTGCACACCACTGTGCACACCACTGTGCACACCACTGTGCACACCACTGTGCACACCACTGTGCACACCACTGTGCACACCACTGTGCACACCACTGTGCACACCACTGTGCACACCACTGTGCACACCACTGTGCACACCACTGTGCAGCCTCATTTTGTTGAGCTGAAAGGGCTATCACTGGTGAACAGAAAGTCAAATCCTTATCTGATTTGGTCTCATCCAACCACTGTTTTACAAACCCAATTCCAAAAAAGTTGGGACACGGTGTAAATTGTAAATAGAGCAGTGTCTCTCAGAAGCAAAGATGGGTAGAGTTTCAACAATCTGTAAAAACTGTGTTTACAAATTGTAGAGAAATTACAGATGAATGTTTCTTAGTGTAAAACAGTGAAGACTTTGAGTGTTCTATCCTCTACAGTACCAAAAGATTCAGACAATCTGGACATACAGTCAAGCCCGAAATTATTCATACCCCTGGCAAATTTTGACTTAAATGTACTTTTATTCAACCAGCAATTTTATTTTTGACCGGAAACGACACAGGCATCTCCCAGGAGATAATACGATGATGTCCAAGAGGCATCATTGTGGAAAAAAATATTCCTCAGCTTTTATTCACATTTGAACAAAAAGTGGCATGTCCAAAATTATTCATACCCTTCTCAATAATTACTAGAAAAGCCTTTATTGGCTATTACAGCAATCAAACGCTTCCTGTAATTGCTGACCAGCTTTTTGCATGTCTCCACTGGTATTTTTGCCCATTCATCTTTAGCGATGAGCTCCAAGTCTTTGAGGTTGGAGGGTCTCCTTGCCATCACCCTGATCTTTAGCTCCCTCCACAGATTCTCAATTGGATTCAAGTCAGGACTCTGGCTGGGCCACTGCAAAACGTTAATATTTTTGTCTGCTAACCATTTCTTCACCACTTTTGCTGTGTGTTTTGGGTCGTTGTCGTGCTGAAATGTCCACTGGTTCCCAAGGCCAAGTTTCTCTGCAGACTGCCTGATGTTGTTGTTGAGAATCTTGATGTATTGCTCTTTTTTCATGGTGCCATTTACTGCGATCAAGTTCCCTGGTCCATTGGCTGAAAAACACCCCCAAAACATTAGGTTCCCACCACCATGTTTGACAGTGGGGATGGTGTTCTTAGGGTTGAAGGCTTCTCCTTTTTTATGCCAAATGAAGGACAGATCATTGTGGCCAAACAATTCAATTTTTGTTTCATCTGACCATAAAACAGAACACCAGAAGTCTTCTTCTTTGTCCAGATGAGCATTTGCAAAGGTCAAGCGGGCTTTTGTGTGCCTTTTCTGGAGAAGTGGCGTCCTCCTTGGTCTGCGTCCGTGGAACCCAGCAGTGTGCAGTGTCCGTTGGACTGTCTGCCTTGAGATGTTGCCACCAGCAGAGCCAAGATTCACCAGGATGGCCTTGGTGGTGATCCTTGGATTTTTCTTCACCTCTCTCACTATCCTCCTGGCCAGCACAGGTGTCACTTTTGGCTTCCGACCACATCTTCTGAGATTTTCCACAGTGCGGAACTTCTTGTATTTTTTCATAATACTTTGCACTGTAGCCACTGGAAGTTGAAAACATTTTGATATGGCCTTATAGCCCTTTCCTGACTTGTGAGCGGCCACAATGCACAGCCGCAGGTCCTTAGTGAGCTCCTTTGTCTTAGCCATGATTGTCCACAAGCCAACTGCAGAGAGCTGCTGTTTTTCACCTGTTGAGTTGATTAAACTGTTCCCAATGAATCAGGGTAATTAGGATGCTTTAAAACAGCTTGGACTATTTGGAATGGTATAGAACTTTGGATTTTCCCATAGACTGTGACAGTTTGCAAAGGGTATGAATAATTTTGGACATGCCACTTTTTGTTCAAATGTGAATAAAAGCTGAGGAATATTTTTTTCCACAATGATGCCTCTTGTACATCATCGTATTATCTCCTGGGAGATGCCTGTGTTGTTTCCGGTCAAAAATAAAATTGCTGGTTGAATAAAAGTACATTTAAGTCAAAATTTGCCAGGGGTATGAATAATTTCGGGCTTGACTGTATATGGAACATAGCTTATAAATCATTATTGGAGGTGTGCGACCTTCAGGCCCTCAGGCAGCTCTGCATTAAAAACAGAGCTGATTCTGTCCTGGAAATCCCTGCCTGGGCTCAGGAAGCCTTCAGAATCAGAATCAAAGTTAAAGCACATCCTGCATCTAATCCAGCAGCACGGCTCGGTAGTAGAAGAGTCCGGCTGCTGGACCGAGCTGCCTGCAGTCCAGAGCTGAAAACATTTCAAACACACCAAAGAAGAGCCAGGACTCCTCCATCAGACAGGAACGGGACAACATTCCTCTGCCAGAGGTCCAGCTGCTGGGCTCCTCAGTTCCAGATGTTTACAGATGTTGTTAAAGAAGGGGATGCTACACAGTGGGAAACATGGAGCTGTCCTAACTTCCCTGAGACGTGTTGTAATGAGATTCATCAAATTCAGGATGAGATAATATTTTTCATTAAATACTTTCAACATGTTAAATGTGAGAGTGAGACCCCTATTTTATTCCCCCATGATCTCACACTTCCCACAATGATCGCGTGAAGAAATTGTTCCTCCTCTTTCTACATTTTGTTGCTGTTCTGCATCCTTCCCTTCAACTCATCCGGATTTGGGGTCTTATTCCAGGCTTTATTTAGACTTTGGAAAGCTCAGTCAACTACTCTAACATATAAACAATTTTCCTATTGTCATGGTAACGCATCATAACAGATGTAAATACAGTTTAAAGTTCTATAAATTCTACAAAAAACAAGTTGTGCTTGTCAGAGACTAAAGCATTGTTTGTTGGCCTGTTTATAACCTTGCAGTTTTCTGGAATCTCTTTTGATCATCTTTTAACTGGTCCCACTCCGTTGGTACAGAAAATCCATCAACATTATTCACACAAAACAGAGTTGTTTCAACATGTTTTAGCGCCTGTTGTCTAACACAATAACATGTTCCCATGCACATTTCTGGATGTGCTTTCCTCAGGCTGTAAGCCGATTAACTCAACAAGTCAACAACTGGCAGCTGCATGTCAAACTGCAAAGCACTTTCATTACTTAGAATTTTGCGTCAGGGATAACACTTTAATTCTTCATGTCTTTAGCTTGAGATAAACAAAGAGGAGTGCCTTTCTTTTCTGAAAGCAAGCAGCTGCTCTTTCCCCACAAATCACAGCTACACTACAACACTTCAAAGAGAGAAACCATACGAACACTTACTCTGGAACTCTGTGATGTTTGCCATTGTAGTTCTTTGTGTTTGTTCTCCTTTTTTATTTGCTTGGATTGTTTCTTTGTGACAGGAAAAATGTTCTATCTTCCATGCTGTGACCTTTGTGTGTTGATGTTATCAGTGTGTGAGGTGAACATTAACCACAGTACTGAGGATTCTCGGGTAAAGGGTGGAATGATATCATTCCCTGAGTGATATCATCAGCATAGACATGCAAAGGGAGGGAGTTGAGGGTGCTCCAGCACCCGACCCAATTGCCATCCAAAATACTCCTTTGTTTAGACATATCTTGCATTGATCTTTGAATTCCTCCTTGAAATTTTATGAAAATCTGTTCACATCGTGTCAACAAAGAAAACAAAGATAGCTGACCTTAACAAACCCTCCAGTTTCACTGCCTTTAGAACTCATTTCTACATCCAGAGTTCAAGGCATTAAAAATGCAATCATTTCCACAACACAAATAACTACTCTGCAGCCAGCTAGACACCTAGAGCTGACACATTTCACACCTGTTACTGACAAAACAGTCGAAGAGACCATCTGCAGTCTGAGTTCATCAACGTGCTGCCTTGATGAGTTGCCCACTAGATTCCTAAAGTCTGTGCTGAGCAGTTTGTTACCACAACTCGCTCATCTAGTCAACATCTCACTCCAGACTGGAACATTTCCAAAGACCTTAAAAACCGCTGTCATTAAGCCGTAGGGTTACTTAACGTAATCCCTGGTTCTTTGATAACAGAGTGAGGTTGGCGTGGCCAACTGCGGAAGCTCCAATGACACAACGTCTGTCAGTGACAGACAGGTCGAGCTGTACTGGGGCCCCGCCCCCTCATACTATACAGCCGACCCGCCCCTCCAAAGTCATTCTCGTGTCTATGCGAGGAGGGACGTGATGGTGAAACACCTCACTCTGTTATCAAAGAACCAGGGATTACGTTAAGTAACCCCTCGTTCGGTGTTTCAGTCTGGGAGATATAGACCACTCCTGGATTGCATAAATCTCCCGAAGCTCTAAACAATTTAAAGCCCAGCAGATGCTGCTATGCAGGCCCTGGTCCGTTTGCCTCTGGCACGGCCCGAGACATCCAGCCTGTAAAACCTTACCAAAGTGTGGGGCGTAGCCCAGCTCGCACAAATCTCCTGAACTGCCACTCCCCTAAACAGGGCCCATGATGTGGCCATGCCCCTAGTGGAATGAGCCCTCAAACCCTAGGGGGGGGGGCTGCAAACCCTTACACCCATAAGCCAGAGATATAGCCTCCCCAATCCAGTGGGGCAACCTCTGACGGGACAACGGCTTGCCTTTATGGAGAGTGGCCCAGGACACAAACAGCTGGTTATCTTTCTTTCCTGAACCCTGCTGTCCTACTCAGATACACATGAAGCACCCTGACCGGGCATAATGTGTTAAGCTTCTTCTCCTCTGCTGAGGAGAATGGAGGAGGGTGAAAAGCCTGTAACCCGACTCCACCACCTTAGGCACAAACGCTGGGTTGGGTCTCAAACAGACTTTGGTGAGTCCTGGTGCAAACTGTAGACAGGAACGCCGTATGGATAAAGCCTGTAGGTCACTCACCCGCTTTGCTGTAGTCAAAGCCAAGAGCAAAGCTGTTTTCAGTGAAACACACTTCATCTCTGTCACCTCCAAGGGCTCACACGGGTGGAGAGAGAGGGCGTCCAGCACCACGGACAGCTCCCGCAGGGGAACCAGGGGTCTGGAAACTGGGAGCTTGCGCCGTGCACCTCTCATAAAACGACAGACAAAGGGATGTTGCCCTGTGGGTTTATCTCCAAAGCCCACGTGGCACGCCGAAATGGCAACCAAATACACCTTAACAGTGGAAAAAGCCTTTTCTTTGTCCACCAAATCCTGTAGGAAACACAGTAGGTCCGCCACTGAAGACTGAAAAGAGATGATGTGCTTCAAGTCACACCACTCCTCAAAAACCCGCCACTTACCGCTGTTAAGACAGCGAGTGGAGGAGGCTCTTGCATTCTGAATGGTGTCCATGACCTGTGCTGGCAGGCCTGCAGCACTCAAATTCCACCTCTCACAGGCCAAGCCCAGAGCGCCATGCGGTCTGATTTCCTAGGACAGAAGATCCTTGTGTATGGGGAGCGGCCACGGCTTGCCACCCAGTTGCAAGTGTCATAATTTTGCTTTTTAGTTTGAGTATTTTGAACAGTTGAAATTATTTTAATTATAGCACCAAGCAACTCAGTCCTAACTCCCAAGTCTTTTTGCATGCATGTTGTAACAGAAAGTTCAATTTGTGATTTTACATTTATGCTTTTAATGTACCAAAGCTTTCTTTTGGTAGCAGACAGAAGGTATAATTCCATACTTCTGAAATTTCTGTTGTCAAACATGACTTTCTATTATGTTCTGGTGCAGACTACATTTGAACACAGCAGAGAAATATGATTTACTAGAAATGCTCGTAAATCATATTTCTTACCAGCTGTCCCACTTTTAACTAAAATCTGAACAAAATTTTAAAAAATGATTAAAGGCATTTTTCTCGGCCGGAAAAGGGTGGAATGCTCTCTCCGGGTCGGGAATGAGATCCTTCCCCAAGTGGGGGAGTTGAAGTATCTCGGGGTCTCACGAGTGAGGGGCGAATGGAGCAGGAGGTTGACAGGCGGATCGGTGCGGCGTCTGCAGTGATGCGGGCTCTGCACCGGCCCGTCGTGGTGAAGAAGGAGCTGAGCCAGAAGGCCAAGCTCTCGATTTACCGGTCAATCTATGTTCCTACCCTCACCTATGGTCACGAGCTGTGGGTAGTGACCGAAAGAACGAGATCGCCAATACAAGCGGCCGAAATGAGTTTCCTCCGCAGGGTGTCTGGGCTCTCCCTTAGAGATAGGGTGAGAAGCTCGGTCATCCGGGAGGGGCTCGGAGTAGAACCGCTGCTCCTCCGCTTCCAGAGGAGTCAGATGAGGTGGCTCGGGCATCTGGTTAGGATGCCTCCTGGACGCCTCCCTGCTGTACTCCAGGTAAAATAGCAGGTAAGTAAAACTTGGGAAACTGTAAATGTCGGTTCTTTAATTTGAACTCTATTTACATGTAATAAAACAGCTCAGAGAAAGTGAAGTGGCATGCAGCTCTCAGTCTCCTGGATCGTTTCCACAGGCGTTCTGGAAGTGGCCTCAGGACAAAGTCTCAGTTGTCAACATTAAAAAGATTACCTGTTGCTTACTGTGTGTAGGAGGAAACACAGAGCTGGGGGCCTGGGGGCCTGGGGGCCTGGGGGCCTGGGGCTCTGCTGCGAGAGCAGGTGTACTGAGAGGACTGGAATTTATGGCCTGCGTTAACATATGTGTGAGGGTGTGTTTGAGGAAAAGTTTGAAAAAAGAGTGTTTTTGATTAGCCAAGAATGTTATGTTAATGAAATGATTTTTGTAATTCAGTTGTATTACAAGCACATTTTGAAAGTGAAAACTAAAATTTAAATTTCAGGTAACACTGAATCTGGGAGATCCTGACTGTCATAATGCACAGTGGAGGCTAAGCAGTCTCAGTGCTAGTGTGTTGTCATATGTTTGAATGAATTGATCAGTGATTTATAAAGTGTTAACGACAATGTTTTTCACATCATTCCAGCTTTTATGTGGAAGAGTCTGAGCTGTCTTTTCTTTTTAACTTTTTAAACTTTAAGAGTTTCACAGAAACAAAGAATGTAAAATGTGTTTGTGGCAGTGAACTTCTAACCAAGCAGCGGATCAGAGTAACAGCAGGAAATATGTTATCATTCCAGACTGCAAGACTTATTCCATCAGCAAAAACTGCAATGATCTCACAAGCATCTACAAAAGCACTCTATATGAATACATTCACTTTATTGCAACATTTTCTGATAGCAGGGAAATCTTGCATAGTTCAAGCAGTTTATTCACTGTGGTTTTCCCAAAGAAGCAACATTTGTCAGTGGCAGCAGAGTGTGGTCACAGAAACGCAAAGTATTATCATACGCTGAACAAAGTTTATAATCTTACACTGTATTTTTTTTATTTTCATCCCTCACAAATGCTACATTTAGTATCAAACACTGGGCAAACCCTTTTGACTGCCACTTGTTAACATATTATTTCCATCCATCCAACAATCCCAATATGTAAAACATGTCATTTGATGTAAAAATTGATCCCAAAATCGTTATCTCCACAGGAATATCTAGACATGTACAAAATACACATTGCCTCTTTTGTACTTGTTAACGTTCTAAAAAAGAGTTTAAAACCAGAAGAAAATAGAATATTATTCTTATAGTTCCTCACTTTCTGAAGGTCTTTCTGTAACGTCTCAGAAGCTGGCGTGGACACTCTTTAAAAGAAATAAGGCCCATGTTATCATTGATGCGTGTATGGGAAGCTGTGTGCACATGTGTGAGCCGTACATTCGTTAACACAGTGACATGGTGAGGACTCATCCTCTTGGAAATGTAAAACATTTTGTATGTTAAATTCCAGGCTGGTGTAAAGTCTGGCACCACTGCTGCCTTCACTTCCCACATCTTTCCAACCTCCTCCTTCAGCTCTTGGTCATTTCTCGAGCTTTTTGTGTTCCTTCTGCTTGATATTGCTGTTACTGGGCATTGCTACATCTATCACTGCTGCCTTCTTCTGTAGTTTGTTGGTTAGCCATCACCTGTTACCAGTCTGGATCTGATGAAGAATAAAGTAGCTCCCACAGAAATAAGTTCTGACAAATGGTACAACGTCCTCTTATAGTTTCTAAATGACCTCTACAATGAAAAGTGGGCTATTTGTTGTTCTGTCAAATTAAGAATAGTTCACATGTATCTGTTTTTTATGAATACACACCCATAGTATGAAAAGAGCTCAGGAAAAGTCCGAGGACCTTTTGTTTGGAAACGGCTGCTGACATTCTTCTGCACCCGTGTAGCTCTAAGAGGTACTACTGATGTTCAAAAACAAGAAGTCCTGGAAGCGGAGACACCACTCTGAAGGAACAATGAAGTTCAAAGGACGTTAGCATTCAGCCATATATCCCACCGTCTGTCACAATATGAAGAAATGGACAAGCAAACAGTCTGTGAGCCGAAACATTCCTCTGTTCCCAGGGAGTCCCACATCTGTCTGTCACACCAGGAACAGGCAGATACTTGACTGCCTGTGGTCATTCATGAAGGTAATCAAGGTCCTCACCCCGCCTTGTTTCAGTCACCCAAAGAACTGCTGTGGACCAGAAGCCATTTAGAGGTGCTAAATGTGTGATACTGCCAACATGATAAACACGGAACCATTTCAGTCTGTAAGCAAGATTATGGGCAGTCCCAGCAGGGACCCCTGAGGGGCTCAGGGGGAAATCAGGGGGTGCAAGGACATTCCTAAAAGATGTGCATGGAAAAGAGTTCCACCACAGGGGCTTCAGAGGGGACTCAGACCACCCCGGGCACTGAAAGCTGCAGACCAGCTGTGTCAGGACGGCCTTGAAATGTTCTCCATGAGCCTGAAGAAGGTTCAAGGAAACTTCCTGCCCAGTTCCAGGACTAAATACTGCCCAGACTGAGCTGCCCTCCTCAGACATGTGGTTGGCACATCAAACCTGACTCTGAGGAGGCTGCCCTAACTCTCTGCAGTTTGCCTCCCAGCCAGGCAGAACAGTGGACTACGCTATGCTCTACCCAGGAACTGCTCCCTGTACCATCCCAGCTCACTGCTGTTTGTTGGACTCATCCAGTGCCATCAACAGCATTCAACCATCAGTGATCAAATGAAGATGGAGGAGGTGCCTCACATGTCCAGGTCCCAACAGACCCCAGGAGATGGAAACATTCTCCACTCACATTACAGCTCATACTCCCATGAAATGCTCTGCTGGGAGAGCCTGTCTCTGTCTGAGTATCACCATCATTACATGTGGCTGTCAGACACAACAGCCTGCAGATGCAATCTCCCTTTAAGGTGAAAAAGGATCAGCATCAACACAACAGATTGTAGACTTAGATGAATGTCAGCTGATGGCTACCCACAGAGTGCTGTTAGTTTCTCCAGAGTACCCCCGGCTTCCCCTGCAGACGTCAGCCCCACGCACGCCTAACACCAGCAGCATTTCTCCTGATCATGTGACAGACCACCATCTGCACCACTCACAGAAACCCCCCAGCACCCACCTGATGGTGTAAGGTACTGAGATCTTTCAGAAGTGCCCCTCCCAGTGGTCCTCACTAAAGCCTGATGTGGACCACCTGGTAACTTTGCATCAATCAGCTCTTTATTTCCACTTCTAAACTCTGTGAAAAACATTTAGAAAACAGGGATTCTGGAAGCATCTACACACTGATGAGGAACAATCAAAGTTTCTGTTGGCATGCACTTGTTGTGTCTCTGCCAGTTTTTTTTCTCATTAACTTTATTGAATAGTCAACAATGCAACCTTCTTAAAGTGGGAGGCTCTGCATATTTGCTCATTTCGATAAAAATTCAACAGATTTTTTGTATAACTGATTTGTAATTAATCCAGATCAACTACACAGAATTATGTGATCGAGTAAACTTAAGAGTCTGAGCTGCCTGATAGCCCCAGTGTTCAGCTGAGGTTATTCAGTACCGCATGAAACCCCCACAGTCTCCACTCATTTCACCTGAGAAACATCATGTTTCACTACTTGCCCAAACAGAGTGAAACCTCACTGGGATGCTCTCTTTACAGCCAACATAGAACTTCAGTAGCTGCGAGATGTTCCACTTGGTGCTGTGATCTTTTTAAAAAATCATTTTCCAGACTTTTTGTCCCCTGTGCATACTGCTATGAGTTTCCACCTGATAGTGTCGCATAGGTACAACTCTCTGGCCTTCTGGCTGTAGAGAGGATATGAACATGTTTGTATTAGCATACAGCCAATCATATGCAGAAAAACTGCTCCATGCATTTGTTACTTCAGGATTGGACTGCTGTAATTCTTTATTATTGGGCTGTCCCACATATTCTCTGAAAAGCCTTCAGTTGATCCAAAATGCTGCAGCCAGAGTTCTGATGAGAACTAACAGCAGAGATCATATTTCTCCAGTTTTAGCTTCTCTTCATTGGCTCCCTGTTAAATTCAGAATAGAATTTTAGATTCTTCTCCTCACATATAAAGCTCTTAATGACCGAGCTCCATCATATCTTAAAGATCTCATTGTAAGATATTTTCCTAACAGAGCACTTCGTTCCCAAACTGCAGGTTTACTTGAGGTTCCCAGAGTTTCTAAAAGTAGAATGGGAGGCAGAGCCTTCAGTTATCAGGCCCCTCTCTGTAGAACCAGCTGCCAGTTTGGGAGGCAGAGCCTTCAGTTATCAGGCCCCTCTCTGTGGAACCAGCTGCCAGTTTGGGAGGCAGAGCCTTCAGTTATCAGGCCCCTCTCTGTGGAACCAGCTGCCAGTTTGGGAGGCAGAGCCTTCAGTTATCAGGCCCCTCTCTGTGGAACCAGCTGTCAGTTTGGGAGGCAGAGCCTTCAGTTATCAGGCTCCTCTCTGTGGAACCAGCTGCCAGTTTGGCTTCAGGAAGCAGACACCCTTTCCACTTTTAAGACCAGGCTTAAAACTTTCCTTTCTGATAAAGCTTATAGTTAGGGATGGCTCAGGTGGTCCTGAAACATCCCATAGTTAAGCTGCTATAGGCCCAGCCTGCTGGGGGAGCTCCCATGATGCACCTCTCCTCCCTCTGCTCTCTTTACTCTCCATGTACATAAGACATCACTCAGTGGGGTCACATGGTACTGAAAGGATCGGATTATTGGCTAAATCACAATCAGACTGAGTTATTAAGTGCATGTAGACGCCTTAATCTGACTAAGAATTGGATCGGATCGGATTCAGACCCCGAGATAACTGAGTTGTAGACGCTGAAGCACGTGGTGAATCAGACTTTGTGTTCTGCACATGCTCCAGATGTTTTCCGAATGCCTGAGTCTGTTGTTGTTGTTGGTGGTGAAGAGGTCAACAGGAAGTGGCTCTATTAGCAACAGTTGAAATGGGTACAGCGCCACCTATCATACCGGGGTATGACACGCTTTGTGCCTCTGATCCCATTCATTCACCGCCAGATATCCAAGGAGAATTACCCTTGCTCAGATAAGGAGCAGAACCCAACTATAGCTGTAATGGAATTACTCTCCCCATGTGGATTACCATCATTGTGGTCATTAACTTGTGTTTCTCTCTCTCCGCAGGTGTCCCTGGCCTGGTGTCACGGTGCTGGTTGTCCCCTCTTTCCTGTCCTCTCAAACCCCAGCTGGTGGAGGCGGATGGTCTTGGTTCTGGTTCTGGTTCTGATGGAGGTTTCTTCCTGTTAAAGGGAGTTTTTCTTCCCACAGTCGCCTCATGCAGCTCAGGACGGGAAATCAGAGAGAAGTTTCATTGCAATCTGTTGGTTTCCTAAGCTAGGATACTTTCTTTTAATTGGCTCTGTATGTATTGGACCAATTTGGAACTGAATGAATTGGACTCTAATTGGCTTGAATTGGACTGTATCTATAAAGGGCCTTGATGTGACAGTTGTGATTGGGCTCTTTATAAATAAAACTCAACTCAACTCACACCTTGAAGTGGTACCGGATTGGTTGAATTGACGCTCCACATGTGGAGCTGCCCACAGATGACGTGAGCACATCTGTTCACAACAAAAATGTGTGTATAAATCTTTACTGACCTCATAGTCCAAATCTGTTGTTGTTGGAACATGTGACAATTAGTTCTGTGTTTCATGCAGATTTCTGCTGGTCCATGTAAATGATCACAACTTAAATGATAGCTTTGAATAGCTTATGCTACAGTCCACAAACAATGTGTCATACTCACACACACTGACACACCCTCAGAGTGTGTAACATTTTACACACACATCCACACTGCACACAGCCTGAGAGCAACACTCAGACAGCAGACACGGCTGGAATCAGCCACGACAGACGATGACGTTCTGGAAGGCATCACAGTGAGTTGGGAAGCAGAGACCCAGCAGCTCTACAGCGGCTGAGAGGCCTCAGTCTGCTCCTGCTCCTCTCTGGGCCTCACAAGCCGGTGGTGGTTGATACAGAGGTTAAAAAAATGGCCAACATCCTCGTTAGGCTTTGAGTATTCAGAAGATTTGTTTCAGACTCAGTGAACCTGATGTGACATGCCAGGCACCTCATCTGGATTCCTCTCTGTAACTTTGTACCTTTTTCATCCCCAGCAGCTTCTTAAAAGCAGTGATCCCACCAAACAAAGCCCCTCCCACTGACCTCATCTGTGTGAAACATCTCAGCATGAACACAGTTCATCAGAAACTTTTACTTAGTCGAATATGTCCTGAGCCAAATGATAAAGAAATATGACACAACGTGAGAGGAAGAGTCTTCCTTTGTGCTGCAGGGTTTACATCGTGGGGGGGGCGACTCCTTTGGAGTTTCGGGTAGTGAACTTTAGGAGTCTCCAGCCTCCTAGAAGTTCCATTCACAACTCTGAAGGCTGTTGTTCCTCCAGACCAGCAGCTTAAAAAAGGCCATCTTCAATGTCAGGTTGTTCCAGTGAATCCTCAGAAAGATGCTCCATCAAAGTTGACAGCAGCCAGAGCCTGAACTGAAGAAGCAGAGAAAGACGAGTTCATTAGCAGAGATACACAGACACACTGTGTGTGGCAGAATCAGAACAAAAAGGCCTTCAGAAAGCAAAAAAGAGCCTCTGACAGCCTGTGGTGTGGCTGCTTCCTGCTCTGCGTGCCAGTGCTTTCTAACTCTCACTCTTTAGTCTTCTGGAGCTCTGCTTCCGTTAGCAGAAGCAGCTACAGAGCCCCTCTCATGATAGATGTGTTTCTGTAGGTGGGCTGTTCTACCCCTCTAAAGGAACTGATGGAGTCTTCCTAAAGTGTTCTGCTGTCCGTGGAACATCAGTAGTGTTGTCCGCCTTTGGCTTCCTGGCAAAGAGCCCTGCTTGGTTCTTGTCTGAGTTTCATTAACCTGAGTTTTTAACCGTCTGAAGACTGTGAAATCCTCTTGAAAACCTTAACAACTGTTAAAATTGGGATTTGAAGACATTTTTTGTAGCCTTTGGATTAATTAGATTACTTTATTGTCACACACTCATTGAGACAAATGCCACACACTGGGGCGGTGGGCAGCCAATAGCAGTGCCCTGGGAGCAGCCGGGGGAACGGCGCCTTGCTTAAGGGCACCTAAGCAGTGGCACCGACCTTCTGGTTATTGGACGAGCCACTCTAACCACTGAGCCCCGGCCACCTGTGATCCATCAGTGATAACATTATCCCCAACAGCTAACAGCTGAGAAATAGGAAACAGCCTCTTTCTCCAGTTAAAGCAGGTGTGGGGGGGGGGGGTGAACACACACTCACCTTGTCAGACTCACACCTTCATGATGTGCGCAGGGTTGGAAAAATCAGCAGAGGACGGGGTAGGAACCAGGCTGGTCGGGGACATGGGGGGACTGGAGGCACACTGGGCTGTGGTGAGAAGGGGGAGAGAGTGGGTGAGAAGGGGTGAGAGAGTGGGTGAGAAGGGGGAGAGAGTGGGTGAGAAGGGGTGAGAGTGGGTGAGAAGGGGGAGAGAGTGGGTGAGAAGGGGTGAGACAGTGGGTGAGAAGGGGTGAGAGAGTGGGTGAGAAGGGGTGAGACAGTGGGTGAGAAGGGGGAGAGAGTGGGTGAGAAGGGGTGAGACAGTGGGTGAGAAGGGGTGAGAGAGTGGGTGAGAAGGGGTGAGACAGTGGGTGAGAAGGGGGAGAGAGTGGGTGAGAAGGGGTGAGACAGTGGGTGAGAAGGGGGAGAGAGTGGGTGAGAAGGGGTGAGACAGTGGGTGAGAAGGGGGAGAGAGTGGGTGAGAAGGGGTGAGAGTGGGTGAGAAGGGGTGAGAGAGTGGGTGAGAAGGGGGGAGAGAGTGGGTGAGAAGGGGGAGAGAGTGGGTGAGAAGGGGGAGAGAGTGGGTGAGAAGGGGTGAGAAGGGGGAGAGAGTGGGTGAGAAGGGGTGAGAGTGGGTGAGAAGGGGTGAGAGAGTGGGTGAGAAGGGGGAGAGAGTGGGTGAGAAGGGGTGAGAGTGGGTGAGAAGGGGTGAGAGTGGGTGAGAAGGGGTGAGAGAGTGGGTGAGAAGGGGGAGAGAGTGGGTGAGAAGGGGTGAGAGTGGGTGAGAAGGGGTGAGAGTGGGTGAGAAGGGGGAGAGAGTGGGTGAGAAGGGGGAGAGAGTGGGTGGGGGTGGGGGCATGAACAAAGAGTGGCAGTATGTAAGTAAGTGTTTGAGGGGAAGTGGTGCATTCAGGTGTTTGACAGGATGAGCAACAAATGTGGGACTTTCCAAAAGGCCCAGGGTTCAGATCTGCTTTAACTGTCCTGAAAGAAGAGGAGCTGGAAAGAAACCATAAAGACTTCAATTGCTACATCAGTATATCTCAAATAAGCTCCCACTTAATAAGCCAATACAAAAGCTAAAAAGTAAAAAAACATGATCATAATTCACTTTGAAGTGTTAGTGAAAGAGAAATATTATTTGAATACATAATGCTTATTTTGCTGCTGCTTGAAGGCAGTCTCATAAATATGTGAAAGCTGTGGTCTGCTCTTAGTTGTGTTGGTGCTGTTGTTGTTGCTTTTACTTTGTTTGCTGTGGAAAAGGTAAAACATTAGCATCATGCTAAAAGCAGACAACAAAGATTCAGTTAGCACAAAGTGGAACTTCCAGACTGCTCAGCACTGAGAAGCACAACTGCAGCTGTTCAGAAAGCAGCAGCTGAGTGTGTTCGGTCCAGAGGAGAAGTCAACATGAACACAGGTTCTGAACACATTCTGAGTTAACTTTCAGAAATCACACATCTTCTGAGCTGTGTTCTTACTAAAGAATCACAAGAATATCAACTTTGTTCTAAAACATGCCTCTAAATTGCTCCTGGACCAAGTATGAGACTGGATGGTTGTTGGTCTCTGTGTGGCCATGTGACAGACTGGGCTTTTTCAGCTGGTACCGGTCTGCAGGAAAGCCATCGATTCCAGGACACAACCCTTTTGGTCTTCATTTCCAATTCAAAGGCAACAAAGGAAGAAAAAGTCTTCATAGTTTCGTAAATATCAGATAGAACAAAGACATCTTTCTCTCACCGTGCCGTCCCTGATTGATTTGATACCTTTGTCAGCTTGTGCTAACAGGAAAGAGCTCATGGCAGTCGGATTTATCCCACTATAACCTGCACAGACTGGAGTCGTAAAAGGATTTTCTCTAACACTTTTAAGACTGTTAAGTCTCAGATCTTTAAAGCAAAAGTCATATCAGTCAGGGCTCCATCCGAGGTGTGTTTTGTGCTTCCCCACTTACACATGACGCATAAGAGATGTTTTTTACCCCTTTTTCAATCAGTGACAGCGCTACTTCCAAAGGTTCAGTGAGTGTAAAGTTTACCTGCTGATAAACGCATAATAAAGGGTGTCATAACCTTAATAAAGAAAGAAGGGCTCTGGTTACTGAGGTAACCCATAGGAACATCCATCAACAACGCTGTCAGGATATTGTTGGTTCTATCACTTTTTAGACTTCACAACTCAACACCTCAGAGGCTTGACCTGCTTCTTTGTGTTAGTAAGTGAGAGGAAACTTTCTCAAGTGTCGAGGACTTGCACAGTGTGTTTACACCTTTCTGTTTTAGTTGATAATAATGATTTATTTTCAAGTTGTGAGGCTGAAAAAGTGAGATTGTTCTGTGAAGATGTCTCAACCCGTCCTGACCAGAGAGAAGGCGGCTGCGACGAGAAGCCTCGGCAGCGAGCGCGCACGAGATCTCGATCCGTTTCTCCTGCTCCTGCAGGTGGTGCTGGGAGCTGGCTGGAGCTCCACCGTCCACCGGGCCGTCCAGGAGAGGAACCACGTTCTGCAAGCTGGCAGGGGAAGGAAGATGCTCCTGTTAGTCACATGTAACTATCAATTACATGACCACATCACAATTAGTTTTGTTGTATTTCAATGAGGCTGCAATAATGGTGGAGAGTGACATCAGGGGTTACATTACATGCAAAACACAGAGATACCATGACTGAATACATGAAAGCACAATAAAGAAAACTAGAAAGCTGCAAGCAGCTGTGAGCGGGACCGAGGTGTGCGTACGTTGGGATGTGCGCACGTTGGGCATGCGCTGGACTCTGGAGCTGCAGCTCTGTCCACACGCACGATACCCTCTGCTCTGTACGTACGTAACCCCAATGCAGAGGGGTTTTTGAAAATTCCTAGGGGGCGCTACTGAGCCATTTTGCTGCGCCCACACACGATACCCTTTACATATGTACGAGGTCGACAGGGTGGATGTGTGTGCCAAGTTTCATGACTTTGTGATGATGATAAGGCTTTCAAACCACAAACGCCATCACTAGATTTTCACCGCCTTGCCACGGCCACACCCTTCGAAGTTTGAAAAAGTTTCTCCATGAATTTTTCCCCCCCATGTCTTCAGAGTAAACTGGCCAAGTTTGAAGGTTTTTGCATTAAATCTGTAGGAGGAGTTCGATCAAATGCGAGGTGTGGAAAAAAAACGACGTTCCCAACCACCAGCAGGTGGCGCTATAGGTGAATGTCACTATGTTATATGTCCGCGTTCAGGCTGGGTCCAGCATTCACCGTATGAAGTTTAGGACAGATTGGATAATGTATGTGGGAGTTATAAGCGACTTCATTTTTTGTGGCGAGAGACTGCGAGTGATCAAACTTTGAGGAGTTGCCACGGCCACGCCCTTTAAGTTTTGAAAAAGTTTCCCCATGAATTTTTCCCTCCATGTCTTAAGAGTAACCTGGCCAAGTTTGAAGTCTGTAGCATTAAATCTGTGGGACAAGTTCGATCTTATGCAATTCGTGGAATCGGTCAAAAATGGCACGAAAAATTGGTGCGTCTGGGCATGATGAAGGAGTGTACCGAATTTCGTTGTCCCACGCGAAACTAATCCTATTGCGGGGACCATTTTTAAGCATCGTAGGGGGCGCTACAGAGTCAATGAGCGACTCCCAAAAATATAAAGTTTAGATTCTTTCTTTTTTTTTGACATTTTTTATTTTTATTTTGTGAGAGCATTACAATACAATAGTTACTTTCAAGGAACATACAATGTTACTTCTGCCACTCACAATTAAATTTTTTTAACGTGTATAAAACAATAAACAAAATACACAAAGGTAAATGAATGAATCTAAAAACTTTGAACAAACTGGGAGAGATAGGCCTATATAAAAGAGCAAATAAAGAAATGTCTACCAGGCAGTTTTGAAGTTAAGTATGAGTGATACAGATTAATCCAAAATTCCAACAAAACAATAAAAATAAATAAATAAAAACAGAATTGCAAGGTCACCCATTCCGTACTTCAGTCTGTTCAAGACCGGCATATTTAACCCACTTGGCCCACCTTTTAGTAAATATGATTTTTTGAAGGCGGAGGGAGAAGGTAATCCTTTCCATAAGGTAAATGTCATTTACGATACTTATCCACTCCTGTATTGTGGGTGGATCGGGGACCAACCAACGTCTTGTAACTGCTTTTTTACCAGCGGTTATCAAAATATCAAATAAGTATTCATCAGCTTTCCTGACCTGTAAATCAAAATTTCCTAGAAATAATGTGGAAAACTGCATAGGCAAATTAGTGTTAAATAGACCACTCAATATTTTATGAAGCTCTGCCCAGAAGGATTTAACCACTGGGCATTCCCAAAAAATATGCCAGTGATTGGCTTCCCGGTGTCCACATTGCCTCCAGCACGTAGCTTCCCCTCCAGCAAAATGTGCCTTTTGTTTATGTGTAATAAAGAAACGGATCATACACTTCCAACCGAACTCTCGCCAAGAATGAGAGCTGGTGCATTTCCACTGGGATTGGCAAATGTTGAGCCAATCCTCTTCAGATATTAACAGACTGCCCTCTCTCTCCCATTTTTTCCTAACATAATCTGTATTGTGGGACTTTTTAGACAATAAGCCTTTATAAATTCTGGAGATGACACCCTTGTTTGATTTTCCTTGATAAGCATCAGTAAAAGATTTTGATATGGGGTCATTAAGGTCTGTTTCCTTTCTGATATTTTCAAAACGACTACGTACCTGGAGGAACCTAAAGAATTCAGTTCTGTCCAGGCTATAGTCTTCCTTCAGCCTAGCAAAGCTTTTAAATTGTCCCTTTTCTGTAAGAGAATAGTATGTCGTTATCCCTTTCGAGATCCATGATTTAAATCCTTTATCTATTGCGTTAGCCTTAAACTCCGGATCGTAAGCACACCATTGAATTATTTGTAACTTGCTACTTAATTTGTACTCATCTTTTATCATATTCCAGATTTTTAACTGCACTTTGATCCATGGGTTCTGTATCTTATCTACAAGTCCTCCCAAATGTTTGCGAGGTAGTGCTGCTTGTATTGGAGGATCAACTAGAGTTCTATATCTTTCCATCTAGCTTGAAAGGATGGGTTACACAAATTAATTAGGGGTCTAATCTGAGCTGCATAAAAATAATCTTTAAAATTAGGTAGTGACATTCCCCCTTGCTCTTTTGGGAGTTGTAATGTCTTAAATCTAACCCTGGGTTTTTTACCCTGCCAAATAAATCTGGAAATAATCTTATTCAGTTCAGAAAATTGTTTTGGGGAAATTTCTACAGGGAGTGCCTGAAATAAATAGAGATATCGTGGGAGAATATTCATTCTTACAGAATCAATTCTGTGACTAAGACTAAGAAAAGAAATTGAGTTCCATCTGTGTATGTCGTCTTTAATATTCGTTAAGAGGGGGCCATAATTTATCTCTGCCAGTGTTTGAATTCTTTTCGGTAGGTTTATTCCGAGATATTTTAACTATTTTTGATCCCAGTTAATGTGAAATTTCTCTCTAAGTTGCTTTGTGGGTTGATAATTAATGGTCAAAATTTGGGTCTTTTGTATATTTAATTTATATCCTGAATAATTACCAAATTTTTCTAGGACGGTCATTAGTTTGGGGAGTGAATTAGGAGTGTTACTTAAATAAACCAGCACGTCATCGGCGTATAGCGCCACCTTGTGGTCTTCTCCGTTAATGCAGATGCCTTTAATATTCTGAGTCTGTCTTATCCACAAGGCTAGGGGCTCTAAATAAAGTGCAAATAACAGGGGTGAGATTGGACATCCCTGTCTCGAGCCCCGTTCCAGTGTAATGGTATCGGAAAGGTATCCATTTATTTTTATCCGAGCCGATGGTTTGTTATATAAAGTACGGATCCCTCCAATAAAAATGTTGTCCAACCCAAATCTTTCTAAAACTTTGTATAAGAAAGGCCAACTTACCGAGTCAAAGGCCTTCTCGGCGTCTATACTAACTAAACAGGCTTCAATATTATTCTTTTGGATATGATGTAATACATGTAATGATCGCCTAATGTTATCGTGAGTCTGTCTTTGTGAAATAAATCCGGTCTGATCGTTGTGTATAAGCTGAGGAAGAACTTTGTCCAGTCTTCTGGCGAGGACGGCTGCATAAAGTTTGTAGTCAACATTCAACACCGAGATGGGCCTGTATGAACCACAGTCTAATTTATTTTTTCCCTCCTTAGGAATAACGGAAATCACCGCCTCATTCCAAGATGGGGGCATTTTAGCATCTGTTAATGTGGTATTACAAGCTCGGAGAAGGATTGGCGTTAGCTCAGCTTTAAATGCCTTGTACCACTCTGAGCAGTAGCCGTCCGGGCCAGGTGATTTGTTTGATTTTAGGGTAGAGATGGCCTTAGCTCTATCTCAGTTATAGGGGCTGTTAATAATTCGTTTTGTTCTTGAGATATAGATGGTAAATTAAGAGATTTTAAAAAGTCATCAATTTGCTGATCACCTTCCAATTGGGGTTGTGTATACAAGCGCTTATAGTATTTTCTGAAAGTTCTTTGTATTTCTTCTTGTTTGTACTCTAGAGCAGTGTTTCCCAACCTTTTTTGGCCTGAGTACCCCTGAGCCTTCTTGTCACACCATTAGTACCCCCTCACACATACAACGCGTGCAATGATTATCCAAAAGTAGAGCAACACAGTGGTTATTACATGAAAATCATTTTATTTAATATCCTTAACTTGAACATAAAATTCTCAGGCTTTCTCTCTCTTTTTTTTAACCTCAGTTGAATTCAACATAAGAATTAAAAACATTTTCTTGAAATATAAATAATTAACCAAAATAGTATAAATACTAAATCAAAATAATCTTCCTTTGTTAAAAAAAAAAAAAAAAAAAAACTCCCCGTGTGCCGCGTACCCCCTGCAGTACCTCCGCGTACCACTAGGGGTACGCGTACCCCCGGTTGGGAAACACTGCTCTATAGTGTTAGAGTCTATATCCCTTATTTTATATATCGTGTTGTCTGCTCGTTGCTTTTGCAATTTTCTTGCCAGGATTTTAAGTGATTTTGCTCCAGACTCATAATAAGTTTGCCTTGTGAATAACATCTTTTTTTCAATTTCCTGTGTATATATTAGATTTATTTCATTTCTAACTGCTTTTATTTTAGTTAGTATTTCTGGTTTTTGTTCTCTTTTATGTTGTGTTTATGTTGTGTCTCAAGATTTTTCAATTCTTTATTAAGATCTATCAATCTTAATTGTTTTTGTTTCTTTTCATAGGCACAGAATGATATTATTCTCCCTCTAATAACAGCTTTTAAAGTATCCCATACTATAGCTGAATCAACCTCGCCGTTATCATTTTCCTCGAGAAATCTTTTTATTTCTTCTCTCATTTGGGTTTTAAATCTCGGATTATTTAGTATACTTGTATTCAACCTCCACAAAGTTCTACCCGGGTTATCAATAATATCTACAGTGCAGGAGAGGGGGGCATGGTCAGATAGATCAATGCATCCAATATCACAATCGCGAATTCGATAACGGTCTCTCTTTAATATAAAAAAATAATCTATCCTGGAATAAGCATCATGTGGATGTGAATAAAAAAAATAGTCACGGCCGGATGGGTAGAAGTCTCTCCACAAATCCAAAATGCCAAGCTCTGTCATTAAGGCATTAATTTTCCTATGTAACAGCGTAGTAGCTATGTTTTTAGATGAATCCTGTTTTGGATTGAGACGGATATTAAAATCACCTCCACATATGACAACCCCTGTGTCCTACATCATCAAGTCAAATATGTTTCTATAAAAAGCAAAATTACTTCCAGGGGGAGCATAAACATTACAAATTGTTATAATTACATCATGCATTTTCCCTGTGACTGCTACATATCGCCCTTCCTTGTCAGATGTCTCTGAGACCTGTTCAAATGGTATTTGTAGTGAAATCAAGGTTACTACACCCCTCCTGTGACCTGATTTATAAGATGAGTAGTATACCCTTGAAAAACCCATTCTTTTAAATTTTTCGTGTTCCAGTGGGGTGAGGTGCGTCTCTTGTAATAGCACAATCTGCGCATTCTCCCTTTTCATTTTTGTTAGTGTCTGCCTCCTCTTAGCTGGATTTAAAATCCCATTCACATTAAATGAGATCACTTTAAGGGTTTGCCTGTTCATTATCTATCACTGTGGTCCACATTTACTGTAACACACCCACAAATCTCTCCTGGGATACCTGGACGTACGTATACTAAACCTATCTTTCCCGACGAACACAAACAAAGAACAGTATAGATTAGAACAATCTGAAACAGAACATCACCGGAGCAGTTCAGAACCGTTGCTTCAGATGCTGGGGCTCGCTTCAAAGGAGCCCTGCGGGACCTTGTAAAGTCAAAGCCCTCGTAAGGGAACGACCCACGTCGTAGTGGTGGGGCCCTGAGAAGTGGCCGCGCTTCAGCCAGTGTCCAAATAAAGTAAAAGAAAAAAAAAAAAAGGAGCCAATCGAGGATGACTCGCCTAAAAAGTCTCGTTCATCTGATTAAACAATAAAAAATAGAAGTATAGACTGTGATCAGACATGGGTCTGGGCCAGGTGAGGCAAAATTATGGCAGACTTCTGCACGTAAAATGCAAGTTACATGTTTCAAATAAGACTTATCTGATAAGTGCGAAGATATGATCCATCAGTGATCAGTTAGTGTCTTGGGAGGGCTGTCTTCTGAACTCCTTGAGTCTGTCTTTAAAATGAGAAACCAATGAAACCGCAGTGGCAGGCTCCTGACTTCCAACCTGGTCTCTCCGTCCCCTCGCCACCTGCCAGGTGGACAGGAGCTGGATCTCCTCTCGGTCCGGTGTGGAGGGGGTCTTTACCACCGTAACTGGAAACCCTCGCGCCGACATGTCCCTCGTAGCCTCCGCAGCGCTCTCGAATAGCCGGGCATCGTCATCGTAAAATATCCGCATCTTTGCAGGATACGGAGTCTGAAACTTTATTCGTTTTGCTTTCAACATCTTTTTGGCCTCGGTGTATTCGCCGCGTTTCTTTTGCACTTCAGGGGGAAAGTCATGGTCGACATAGAAACGAACGTTGTCGCAGAACACCACCTTTTTCTGCCATGCTCTCTTTATCACATCCTCTTTGGTTCGCCAGCTGCCAAACCTGACCACTATGGAGCGAGGCTTTGCCTGTGAGCCGGTGGGCTTCGGAGCCAGAGCTCGGTGTGCCCGTTCAATTTTGAGGTCTCGGTCATGCGGCAGGTTGAGTGAAGTTTTCAGCAACTTATCCAGAAAGCCAGCCATGTCGGTGCCTTCTTTGTCTTCGGGTATTCCGTAAATCCGCAGGTTGTCTCTCCGCGCTCGAGCCTCCTGGTCAATCAGCCTCGCTTCCAATTTAGCCTGGCGCAGTGTTAGCTGCTTGACTAACGTTGATGTTGCTTGAAGCACGGTCTCCGTTTCATCCACTCTCCCCTCTACTTCATCCAGTCTGTCGCTTGCCCTCTTTAATTCCTGTTTGATGTCGGAGAGTTGCGCCCCGTTTTCTCTTCTAAATGCACGGATTTCGTCGAAGATGCTATTCAGGCTAGCTTCGGGGCTATGTTCCTCACGTGGGCTTAGCTGGTCTGGAGAGCTGCTTCGGCTGTGCCTCCAGTCTGGGTCTTCTTCTGCCAGAGCCATGCTTAGTCCACTTCTAGTAGTTACCCCTTTCTTCATTATTTTTTAGAAATGTCCACCAGGATTGACAAAATCAAGGTTTTTGGGGGTTAAATTGTAAAACCTTGCGGGAGCTAGAAGTTTAGGCTGCCATCCCTTCAGTAACGGAACCGGAACTCAAGTTTAGATTCTTTCATGTTGTCGACTGGCACGTGGCGCTTGCAAAATTTCATGAGTTTTCCTTGCAGTGTCACTGCTCGGTCCCTAATAACATGAAGTGTATGACAAACAAGCGATCTTGTTTTAATGGTTCTACTAACAGAGAAGTTTTATGTGTCACTCTGCCAAAGATGGTGGAGGGAGAGGAAGCAGAAGCCTTTGAGAAGGACGATGCATTTATGTGCACCAGCCAATGACTGGCGCACGCAACCAATGACTGGCGCACGCAACCAATGACTGGCGCACGCAGCCAATGACTGGCGCACGCAACCAATGTTGGCACGCAGCCAATGACTGGCGCGCGCAGCCAATGACTGGCACGCAGCCATTGGTGGCACGCAGCCATTGGTGGCACGCAGCCATTGGTGGCACGCAGCCATTGTTTCCCTGATGGAGAGGCTCCTTCACATGCAGACTCTTCTATTTACCAAAGGAGCTGACAGCTGTGGTTGTTATGTCAGTCTATGTCTTCCCAGATGCTCATGCTAGCAGAGCTCATAGCATCATAAACAAACAGATGCAGGCACAGCCAGACGGGACTCTCATTATAACTGGAGACTTTAATAAAGCATGCTTAAAGGCTGAGTTTCCTCAGCTACCCAGCATGTGCCACCAGAGGCAATAATACACTTGGCCTCATGTATTCCCTCATTTCCTCAGAGGAGATCTGACAGTGACGCTGTGACGCTTTGCGGTAAGACGTGTTGCATCACTTCCTGTTACCTTGCTTGTGTACTGTGGAATTTCTTGCTCCGCTTGGAGTACTGATAATCACTTTATTTCTATCTATAACTTACACAATTTTGCATAGTTAAACTCTATAGCTTACCGTTCTGTTCTAACACACTCCTACAGATCTTTAATCTTTATTCTCACTGTAATACCCTGTAAAATATGTGTGTAGTACCCTGTGTACCTGGTGGAGATACTGTGTCAGAGACCCTATGGAGCCCCTGAACTACAATTCCCAGAATGCTTTGCCCCTGAACTGCAGTTCCCAGACTGCTTTGCAGCCCTGCTGGCCAATCACAGCCCGGCAATGAGTGAGTGACAGCTTATATTAGGGGGCGGGCCCTTCTGCTGGGGAGAAATGTTTGTTGATGCTGCAGCCAAGCACGCCGAGAGACAGAGCCCGGGACTTCTTTTGTTCTGCTGCTGGTACCGACTGTGCTGGTTGCCTGAGACTGAGCGTTTGGGGAGTTGTTTCACTCATCTCTGCAGGTTCTACGGAGGACTCTGGTCGTGGTGTCTCCGGTGCGGGGCCCCAAGGGAGCTTCTTCTTCACCAGAGCTAGGCGATTAGCTCGTGGCTACATCCAGCATCAGCCGACGCATCTCAGCTGTTTCCGGGAGGTTCAGGACGCTATCGCGCCGGTGTTGGGCTCTAAGGACGGCGTCTCCTCTTCTGCCGAAGGCATTTCCTCCTCTCCAGAGCGGGGGCCAGGCTCGTGTCTGCAGAGGACGGGGAACCGGTGCATCCAGCCCGCATCTCAGCTGTTGCGGGGGAATACTCCGGTGCCATCCCTCCCTCCAAGCGCTCGTATTGGCGGATGGCTGACGTCACTGCTGGGGATCCCCTCCAGAGCGACAAGTCGACTCTCTACCCCCCAACTGCTCCTCCCCGGGGACCTCAGGGTATGTTTTAAAGGTTATCTCCTCCTCCGGCTAGCAGTGGGTCACTGACTGGCCCAGAACTCTTTTTTCTTTTTCTCCTTTTTGGTACCAGGGCTACCACAGACGCTCTGATTAGAGATTATTGTTTTGTTTTGTTTGTTTGCTATTGGGGACCAGTTGTCCTACCATGGGTGTTGTAACAGTTGTGAATACTCTCTGTTGTTTCCTCTCTTTCTAGTCTTTCTTTTCCTTTTCTACCTTTGTTGCACCACAGAAAAATAAATACGTTAAACGTATACCATGCTGGGTTGCTCATTCTATGGCCTAGGTAGGCATGGTTAAGAAAGGCTGGCTGGGACACTCTCACACACACACACACACACACACACACACACATACATGTAGGTTAGCCCTGCATGCACCCCCAACCTCATTGGATAATATATTTTGGATCTGAGGCGTACGTATGCATTAGCCCTAGGGAAGTGTAGTATGTCCCCAGTGGAGGCACTCCCTCGTTTGTTGTAGAGTAGACTGGTTAATTGGGTGTATTATGTCAGGACTCTCAGCATTAAAGGCGCCACCTACTTGTTTGCACCGGAGGGTCGGCCAGCTCACCATCAACTGCTGAGGACTCAGGATCTGTTTGTTGCGCCAAAACCGTGTTTAAGTGTAAAACCTTTACGTAGTGATAGCCATAGGCGTCTTATTAAGCTAGGCCACTCGTAAGAAGGGGTTACATCACTTTTTAGCGGTGTGTCTGGTTCTCTAGCGTAGCATGGCTACCGGTTCTCTTCCTCCATCCCCTGCTTTCACCTGCTCCGTGTGTCAGATGTTTAGTTACTCCTCTGCCTCCTTTAGCGATAATGGTACATGTAACAAATGTAGTCTTTTTGTAGTTTTGGAGGCGAGGTTATCTGAATTGGAAGCTCGGCTCTGCACTGTTGAAAATCACCCGATAGCGAGCCAGGTCCCTTTAGCCAGTATGGAGCCACCTAGCGTAGCTAGCTCAATTAGCCTCCCCCTAGCAGAACCTGAGCAGCCAGGATTACAACGTGGCTGGGTGACTGTCAGGAAGAGGCATAGCTCTAAAGTCAAGCCCGTTGTTCACCATCGACCTGTCCACGCTTCTAACAGATTTTCCCCACTCAGCGACACACCCGCTGAGGACAAAACCCTGGTAACTGGCAGCTCTATAGTCAGAAACGTGGCATTAGAGACACCAGCGGCCATAGTCAAATGCATTCCAGGGGCCAGAGCGGGCGACATAGAATCCTATTTAAAACTGCTGGCTAAGGATAAACGTAAATACGGTAAAATAGTTATTCACGTCGGTGTTAATGACACCCGGTTACGCCAATCGGAGGTCACTAAAATTAATGTTGCATCGGTGTGTAATTTTGCCAAAACAATGTGGGACTCCGTAGTTTTCTCTGGACCCCTGCCAAATCTGACCAGTGATGACATGTTTAGCCGCATGTCGTCCTACAATCGCTGGTTGTCTAGATGGTGTCCAGCAAACAACGTGGGCTACAGAGATAACTGGCAATCTTTCTGGAGAAAACCTGGTCTGATGAGGAGAGACGGCATCCATCCCACTTTGGAAGGAGCGGCTCTCATTTCTAGAAATATGGACGAATTTATTTGCCACCCTAAAACATGACAACCCAGGGCTCAGAGCAGGATGCAGAGTTGTAGTCTTAAGCCTGATTCTTACTCGGCGCAACCTCGCTTTGACCCATTCTTACTAGCTGGTCGCAAATGGCGCAAACGGTCACGTGACCCAAAATTCCGCCACGCTCCCCGTCGCAAGCTAAGAAATCCTCGCGCGTCGCAAGGTCGTGCACACAACTTTTTTTCTGACTTCGCGCGAGCTCAACCGGAAACAGCTGACCAAGAGAAAGGAAACATGAACACTGCAGAGACCGCGGTGACCGAGAGGGTGCGCCTCTACAAACATCTGTACGACACGTCTATGAAGTTACACTGGGACAACACGGCAGTGTCGAATTCCTGGGGGGAAATCGGCAGGCATCTGGGGCAGTCGGTGGTGGAGGTGAAGAAAACATGGAAATGCATCCGGACGAACATTCCACCTTCTCTTCTGTTTTTGCCGCAGCCGCTTAGCTCTGAGATACATATACAGTTCTACACCCAGAGTAAATTCATTCCGCATCCGCATCAGATGTGCCAGCCTCTGCTGACGTGACACCACAGGTGGCATTGTGTATGCTTTCTTCGTATGCTTTTCTTCGTCCGGTTCTTCAGCTTGTTTCCTCAACAGTGACGCCCGCTGGTCTGGAGAGAACTGCAAATGTGACGCATACTCGGCGCAAACTGCGCTTATGAGCTGAAGGAACTGTGAAGGGGCTGGCGCTTTCGATGACGTCATTAAATTCAAAATAATAGCAGTATCAGAAACCTGGCTAAATGATGATAATGTAAATAACTTTCAAATTAATGGATATGAATTATACTGTGTGAATAGGAAAATCAAAAGAGGAGGGGGTGTTGCCTTGTTTGTTGATCGTAAAATAAAGTGTAAAGTTAAGGAAAATATGTCTAAAACTGTTGATGGTGTTTTAGAAATGATTACCATTGAAGTGTTAAATGATAATTCAAGAAATATTATGGTAAGTTGTGTGTATCGAACACCGGCGTCAAATCTAGAATTATTTACTGATAAGTTGGCAGAGTTGATTGAAATGGCCAACAATAAGGTATTTTTTCTTTGTGGAGATTTTAATATTGATCTGGGATCCAAAACAGATCGAAGTAGTAAGTTCACTGATACAATGTGTAGTTTGGGTTTTTTCCCTATGATAACAAAACCTACTAGGATTACAGCACATTCAGCTACAATAATTGATAATATTTTTACTAATATGGGACAGGGAGAGGTGCTGAGTGGACTTCTTACAATTGATGTAAGTGATCACTTACCAGTGTTTGCTGTCTATAACAATTATCAGAATACAACTACTGCAGTTTTGGAAACCAAAAGAGTGTTTAATACATCAAAAAAAACTTTAGATAAATTAAAAGATGAATTACTCCAACATAATTGGAGCAAAGTATATGTTGATGATGTAAATAGGGCATATGAAGAGTTTATGAAAACATTGGGGGCACTCTATAAAAAACATTGTATTAAAATAAAATCTACTAGGAAAAATGCTTGTGATAAGCCATGGATGACTAAGGGGTTGAGAAACGCTTGTAAAAAAAAAATAGTTTGTATTCATCATTTTTGAGGTTAAAAACGAAAGCAGCTGAGGAAACATATAAGACATATAAAAATAAATTGACCTGGATTCTAAGAAGACAAAAGAAGGAATATTACAGCAACCTACTGATTAAAAGTAATGGTGGCACAAAAGCCACATGGGCAGTCATAAACAATGTTTTAAATAAATCTAAAATAAAATCCGGCATTTCACAATATTTTTTAAAAGAAAATAAAGAGATCTATGATCGTAATGACATAGCTAACGAATTTAATCACTATTATGTTAATGCTGGTCCAAACCTTGCCGCTCAGATACCGAAAGTCGATAGTGATGTGACACAAAAAATTGGGGGTTGCATAAACAGTATCTTTCTTGAAAAAACCGATGAGGAAGAAATAATGAGAATTGTAAACCACACTGCGGATAAAAATTCAAAAGATTATGCAGACATGGATATGACCTTTGTTAAGGACATCATGTCGAATGTCATTAAACCTTTCACCTACATTTGTAATCTTTCATTTTCATCAGGAATATTCCCAGATACTATGAAAATAGCAAAGGTAATTCCAATTTACAAAAAAGGTGATAAATGTAAGTTTAGTAACTATAGACCGATATCATTGCTACCACAGTTCTCAAAAATTCTGGAAAGGCTGTTTGTGAATAGATTAGACAAATTTATTGATAAGAATAATATCTTAATTAATAGCCAATATGGATTTAGAGCAAATAACTCCACTTCAATGGCTATTATCGAATCGATTGAACAGATAACAAATGCTATTGATCAAAAAAACTATTGTGCTAGTATCTATGTAGATCTAAAAAAAGCATTTGATACGATCGACCATAGTATTTTGCTTAAAAAACTTGCAAAATACGGGATAAGAGGGCTAGCACTACAGTGGGTTTCAAGTTACTTAGAAAGAAGAAAACAGTATGTACAAATATATGATGTTAGCTCAACAACCCGTGAAATTACATGTGGGGTTCCACAGGGTTCAGTACTTGGGCCGAAGTTGTTCATCTTATATATCAATGATTTAGCAAAGGTGTCAGATTTTTTTAAATGTGTTTTGTTTGCTGATGATACTACTTTTTTTTGTCAAGATGTAGATATAAAACGAATGTTAGAGAAAATGCAAACAGAATTTGTGCTTATACAAAATTGGTTTAAGCTTAATAAATTATCATTAAATTTAGATAAAACTAATTATATGATATTTACAAAGAGACACAAATTGGCTAATACTTTATTTAGAATAGATGATGTGGAGATCAGCAGTCAGTGAAGTAAATTTTTTGGGAGTTACTATAGATGACAAATTAACCTGGAAACCTCACTTGAATTATTTACGCTCAAAAATAGCAAAAGCTATTGCATTGCTCTATAAAGTCAGGGATTTCTTGAACGATCATGCGTTATATATGTTGTATAACGCATTGATAGTCCCACATTTGGTGTACTGTGTAGAGGTATGGGGAAAGTCAAGTAGCACTGCCACAAAATTTGTCTTCACTCTTCAAAAAAGGGCTATTAGAGTTATTACCAATAAACATGGCTGTTACCCATCCAATCCACTTTTCTCTAAACTAAAGACATTGAAGTTCAATGATTTAGTCGTTTATAAGATTCTGTTAGTAATGTTTAAGGCACATCGCAACATGTTACCCATAAATATCCAGAAATTATTTTCAAAGAGAGAGTGGTTATAATTTGAAGGGAACACAGATCTTCAAGAAACCCAAATTTAGAACTAGTCTGAAAGAAAAATGTGTTTCAATACAAGGAGTTAAACTCTGGAATGAACTACAAACTGATCTTAAAAATGTTAAAACCCTCTATAAGTTCAAGAAATTGTTAAAGACTGGACTAATGACAAAATATGACTCAGTATAAAGGTAGTGTAAATGCTGTGTGGATTTATGTTTATGGCAGACGAACAACTCTTGTCTACAAGATAAAAACTGAGAAAATTGTTCTGTTTCAACAAGAGGAGATGGTCGGTGTCTTTGTTTTTTTTTTTTGTTTGTTTTTTTGTTTTTTGTTTTTTTGTTTTTTTCCTTTTCCTTTTTTATTTACTTCTCTTTCTGTTGTGAGCTAACATTGAAAAAAGGGGCAGATAATATAAGATTTAAATCTTCTTTCTGCTGCCTTTCATTTTGTTTTACTATATACATGCAAATATTTTGTGTTTTTATTTTAAATTGCAAAAATTAAGTGTGCATACAACGTATAAATGGGTGTTGCGCATGTATGGGTTTACATATTATGTGGGCATACAAATATGAATGGTTGTGTGCAAATTATTGTTTTAATTGTTTTAATGAAATGAAATGAATGAATTCAATAAATAAATAAATAAATAAGTTAATGGTTCTCGAGCCAGAACAGTTGCGCGGTTGCGCCGAGTAAGAATCAGGCTTTACACACTTCTCTGCAGCTTCCCACCTGCTGCTACCCACCCAATCAATTAACACAAAAGGAGCAAATCCTCTTGTGTAAAAAAAAATTATTAAAACAAAAACTTTAACTGAACAAAAACATCAAACTATTAAATGTGGTTTGCTGAATATCAGATCTCTCCTTTCCAAGTCTCTGTTAGTGAATGAGTTGATGTGTGATCATCATATTGATATATTTAGTCTTACAGAAACCTGGCTGCAGCAGGAGGATCATGTTAGCATCATGTTAGCATCATGTTAGCATTAATGAAGCAACTCCCTCTGACTTTAAATGTTCACGTTCCTGGAACCACAGGCAGAGGAGGAGGAGTGGCAGCTATTTTCAGATCAGGGTTACTCATCAGTCCCAGACCCAAGATTAGTTTGAGCTCTTTTGAATCTCTGATTCTCAGTTTTTCCCACGCAAAGTGGAAATCCCAGAAACCTCTTGTGTTTGTTGTTGTGTATCGTCCACCTGGCCCTTATTCTGAGTTTCTGTCTGAATTCTCAGAGTTTTTATCCCAGTTAGTGCTGAGTACAGATAAAGTCATTGTAGTGGGTGACTTTAATATTCATGTAGATGTTGAAAATGACAGCCTGAATATGAACTTTAATTCTATATTGGACTCTATTGGATTTTCTCAGAGTGTTCACAGACCGACTCACTGCCTTAATCACACCCTTGTGATCTTGTGCTGACTTATGGCATTGAGAGTGAACAGTTAACAGTGTTCCCTCATAACTCTGTCTTATCTGACCATTTTCTGATAACCTTTGAGTTTACATTACTTGACTATACAGTTTCTGAGAAGAAATTTACATAAAGAAGGTGTCTATCAGAGGATGCTGTAACCAGATTTAAAGAATTAATTCCATCATCCTTTTCTTCACTGCCATGTGCAGATATGACAGAGGACGACTACCTAAACTTTACTCCAGCAACACTTGACTCTCTTGTTGACAGCACTATAGTTTCAATGCGTACAGCACTGGACAATGTTGCCCCTCTGAAAAGGAAGGTAATCAGTCAGAAGAGGTTGGCTCCTTGGTATAATTCACAGCTGCGTGCTTTAAAGCAGACTGCAAGAAAGCTGGAGAGACAGTGGCGTTCCTCTAATTTAGAAGAGTCTCAGTTAGTCTGGAAAGATAGTTTAACAATGTATAAGAAAGCCCTTCGTAAAGCTAGAACTGCTTATTATTCATCATTGATAGAAGAGAATAAGAATAATCCCAGGTTTCTCTTCAGCACTGTAGCCAGTCTGACTAAGAGTCCGAGCTCTGCTGAGCCAGTTATTCCTTTAACTCTCAGCAGTGATGATTTCATGAGCTTCTTTATCAATAAAATTGTTTCTATCAGAGAGAAGATTGATGGAGTCCTTCCCACTATTATCAGTGATGTATCATCAAGTACAGCAGCTTTAGAAGTATCTTTAGAACCTGATTTGTATTTAGACGGCTTCTGCCCAGTTGATCTCTCTGAACTAACAACAGCAATAGTCTCTTCTAAACCATCAACTTGTGTTTTAGACCCAATCCCAACCAGACTGTTCAAGGAGGTTTTCCCATTAATTGACACTTCCATATTGGATTTGATCAATCTGTCTTTGTTGACAGGATATGTACCTCAGACTTTTAAGGTTGCTGTAATTAAACCTTTACTTAAAAAACCTACTCTTGATTCAGAAGTGTTGGCTCATTATAGACCTATATCCAATCTCCCTTTTATGTCTAAAGTTCTTGAAAAAATAGTTGCAGCTCAGCTTTGTGATCACTTACGCAGAAATAATCTGTTTGAAGAGTTTCAGTCAGGATTCAGAGTGCATCATAGCACAGAAACTGCACTGCTGAAAGTTACCAATGATCTCCTCTTAGCCTCTGATAGCGGACTTGTGTCTGTGCTTGTCCTGTTGGATCTCAGTGCTGCATTTGATACGGTCCATCACAGTATCTTATTACACAGACTTGAACATGTTATTCGGATTAAAGGAACTGCATTAGGCTGGTTTAAGTCATATTTATCTGATAGATTTCAGTTTGTTCTTGTAAATGAAGAATCTTCCTCACACACCAGAGTAAGTCATGGAGTTCCTCAGGGATCTGTGCTTGGACCGATTCTTTTCACTTTATACATGCTTCCATTAGGTAACATTATTAGACAGCATGGCATAAATTTCCATTGCTATGCTGATGATACTCAGCTGTACTTATCTATAAAACCAGATGAACCCAATAGGTTGGTCAGACTACAAGCATGTCTTAAAGACATAAAGACCTGGATGACTCAGAACTGTCTGCTTCTAAATTCAGACAAAACTGAAGTCGTTATCTTTGGACCTGAGCGCTTCAGGGAGAGATTGTCTAGCTATATAGTTACTCTAGATCAGGGGTCTCCAACCTTTTTCCCTCTGAGAGCTACTTTCACAAAATAAAAATGGCCAAGAGCTACTTGTGTTTTGTAACATTTATTATCATCGCTCATTTTGAACAAACAAACTCAATAAGCCTTCTTTTCCTGAACATTTGCAATATGTTACTGTCCACATCTCACATTCTGTATTAAAACATCACAAAAATAAAGAACAAAAATTGTATTCACAATAAAAACCATTTAGTTCAGTTCAATATTGAGCAGTGAAGGTGTGTGTGTGTGTGTGTGTGTGTGTGAATGTGTTCAGAAGTTCAGCCTTTTTAGTTAGTGAGATGACTGACACTGCAAGGAGTCAACAAGAGAGGTGTATGCTGGAGTGTATCCACTTAAGTTCACTCTTATGGAGTCATTTAAATGTTCATCACTCAGTCTCGTTCTGAGCTTTGATTTCACGACATTCATGTCAGAAAAAGCTGACTCACAGAGGTATGTAGACCCAAACAAAGCAGACATTTTCAGAGCTGCTTGGTGAAGATTTTCATAATCATATGGCTCTACCAAGCTCCAGAAATGCTGTGAATGCTGCTGAGACTTTAACTGCACATTGTTTTGAAGGTTTATAACCTCCATTTCCATTTCCACAGCATCGACACAGAAATGTTCAGCCATCTGTCCTGAAATCTCACTTATGTCCACATTCATGAAAGGGTTGGCCATAAATGTCACACAGGGCTCAAGTTTCTCAAAGTCACTGAATCTGTCAGCAAACTCCTGTTCAAGCCTTGATAAGAGGTCACAATACTTGGACACATCTAAAACGCTGGCTGCACCTGTGTGACTGTCCAGCATCTTTGACATAGAGGGGAAGTGCTGAAATCTTCTGCTTTTCACTTGCTGAATGTACAATGACAGTTTTGCACTGAACGACAGCACTGATCATGTTGTCGCCATCGTAAACTCCTTCTCACTAGCCTAGCAAGCCAAACCTGTACAGCTTTTATTGACGCTGGATAGCAGTGTGGGCGGGATAAACGGTTGTCTGTCAAGTTGCCTCTGACTCGACACCACGCAATAGGATGGCGCAACAACCAATCAGAGCGTCGTCCCACCAACAGAGCAAGCTGGTAAATTAAACTTTTACCGTACCCGGTGAGCAAAACTCCGAAAACGTCCTTTTTTTTCAAGAAAAACTTAAGTGCAGTTATCTGTTCGTCTCGCAAAGAAAAATTTATATTTAAATCTTCTAGAGTTGTTGCCAAAGCCAACTCGAAAGCCTGTTGGCTGGGCGCAGCCACTGTTTACCTCTCTCTGGAACTACACACTGAAACATAGCACCTCTGTTGTCACTGGGTAGCCCGGCCTCCGACCCCGCTCCTCACGATTTGATTGGCCTGATTAAGTTTCGATTTTCAGCCTCGCAAAACGACCACAAGTGACTAGACTAGCCCGGGAGCAAATTCAATTTGCGGTCGCTGGTCAGTGGTGATGTGAGAATCTCACATCACCACTGACTCATCAAGATTTGCCGAGAGACCAATTAAGTTTTCAAATTAATGTATGATTCATTGGCCCTTTGGCGAGCTACTGGTAGCTCGCGAGCGACGTGTTGGAGACCCCATCTCTAGATGGTATTTCCTTGGCTTCTAGTTCTACAGTGAGGAACCTTGGAGTTATTTTTGACCAGAACTTATCATTTGACTCGCATATAAAACAGGTTTCTAGGACTGCCTTCTTTCACCTTCGTAATATTGTTAAAATCAGGAACATCTTGTCTCAGAGTGATGCAGAAAAACTGCTCCATCCATTTGTTACTTCAGGATTGGACTGCTGTAATTCTTTATTATTGGGCTGTCCCACATATTCTCTGAAAAGCCTCCAGCTGATCCAAAATGCTGCAGCCAGAGTTCTGATGAGAACTAACAGCAGAGATCATATTTCTCCAGTTTTAGCTTCTCTTCATTGGCTCCCTGTTAAATTCAGAATAGAATTTAAGATTCTTCTCCTTACATATAAAGCTCTTAATGACCGAGCTCCATCATATCTTAAAGATCTCATTGTAAGATATTTTCCTAACAGAGCACTTCGTTCCCAAACTGCAGGTTTACTTGAGGTTCCCAGAGTTTCTAAAAGTAGAATGGGAGGCAGAGCCTTCAGTTATCAGGCCCCTCTCTGTGGAACCAGCTGCCAATTTGGAAGGCAGAGCCTTCAGTTATCAGGCTCCTCTCTGTGGAACCAGCTGCCAGTTTGGAAGGCAGAGCCTTCAGTTATCAGGCTCCTCTCCGTGGAACCAGCTGCCAGTTTGGCCTCAGGAAGCAGACACCCTTTCCACTTTTAAGACCAGGCTTAAAACTTTCCTTTCTGATAAAGCTTATAGTTAGGGATGGCTCAGGTGATCCTGAAACATCCCATAGTTAAGCTGCTATAGGCCTAGACTGCTGGGGGGCCTCATCTGTCACACCTTTCCTCACTTTACTCTCTTTGTGTATATGTGACATTATTGTGGTCATTAACTCGTGTTTCCCTGTTCCAACAGATATCCTTTGAATGGTGTTACAGTGCCGCCGCGGCCCCCTCCCCCCCTTTCTGTCTTCTCAAACCCCAGCTGGTGGAGGCGGATGGCCACCCTTCCTGAGTCTGGTTCTGCCAGAGGTTTCTTCCTGTTAAAAGGGAGTCGTTTCTCTCCACAGTCGCCTCAGGCACGCTCAGGCCGGGAGATTGGACCGAAAAACAAAAAGTTTTCAGTGCAATCTGTTGGTTTCCTTAGCTAGGAAATTGTTTTTGAATTGGCTCTATATGAACGAATTGGATTATTTTATGAATAATTATGATTACAATGAATTGAATTCCAATTGGCTTGAATTGGACTTACTATCTAAGTGCCTTGAGATGACATTTGTTGTATTTGGCGCTATATAAATAAAAATGAATTGAATTGAATTGAATTCAAGCATGAAGCAGCATACGGAGCGATGTCTCTTCCATGTCTCTTTCACTTTTATACACCCGTACCAGGAAAAGAAGCCGGACATTAGGACCAGTAAAACCTGGCCTGAGGCTCTCTGTCAGCTACAAGACTGCTTTGCATGAACCGAATGGAATTTCTTTGATTAAAGACTTCCTTACTAACTGTCCACAAACTGTGAAGCTGGGGCCCGATCTGTCAACGATGTGTGGTGCGTCCCCTTCTTTACTCACTCTACAGCTACAACTGTTCATCAACTTAGCCCACTAATACCATCATCAAATGGTCAGACTCATATCAGGAGGAGACGAGGTCCAGAGACTGGCAGCATGGGGCTCTGCTGATTATTTCCCTTTAAACTCATGATAAGCTTCAGGAAATGCAGAGCAGACCCTCTCCCACTCTACATCAGTGCAGGCTGTGTTGAAAGGGTTCCCAACTTTACATTTTTAGGAAGCCCCATTTTAGGTGACATCACCTGGTGAACAACGTCTGCACCTCCTCAGACTACTGAAAAAGAACTGTTCTGGTGTGTTTCAGCAGCTCCTCCACAGGAAGCCAATTGACAATCGGAGGAAGTATTTAGAGATGAGGAAGGGGAAACAAAGAGAGATGGTTGCTGTAAGGACAGAACACTGATTATGGATGTAGGTGGGGGTCAAATCTTACTTTGATTTGGCAATCAGGGTCTTTATCCGATCCAGTTTCTTTTGCTTCTGCTTCTGCTCCTCGGGGCTCAGAGGGGTGTTGTCCTCCAAATCCAGGTAGCGCTCTGGGACCACAACCTTGTCAGGGGCCATGAGCTGGAATAAACAGGGCGCGTAGAGAGACATGTACATGACACATGAACGGTCCTTGATCATCGATCATATCTCATATGATCACAGATTGAAATTAATTCAGTTTTATTTAGATGGCAGCAATTGACAGCAGAAGTCATTTCAGGCCAAATACAGTCCAACCCAGTTAGTCCAACCCAGTCCTTCCAATGCAGTCCAATGTTAAAAGGATGGTTAGAAATATCCGTTTGCCCTCTGGAAACCTGCTGCACCAGCACTGTGAACTACTTTGAGGTTAACTCATCTCTGTAGCATTGCTTTAATTCCCATAACCCCTCACTCTGTGGTGACGATGCAAACTGTCACAAATGTGTTTTGTGTGTGTTGCAAATAGTTTGGTGAAAAGGGGGCCCACATAGGAAATCCAGGAGCTTCATTTCCCTTCACTCTCAGAGCTCCATGAAGCCAGCCACCCAGCACTGATCATCTGCCTTCATATGGCTCACACTACAGGTTCCCCTCATGTTCCTCAGCTGCCTCCCAGCAAACCTGCCCACTGGTGACTCTCATCAACATTGTTCAAGTGTTACATGCCACCCATAGGTAATGATAGTAATAGATTTCAATAAATTGTTATGCCATACTGGCTGGACCTGTTCTGAGGTAGAACGCCCATCAGCCTTTCAGAGGGAGCATATTTCGTCCTGCTGTTAGACCAACTTGCTATGTTGGTTAGGGTTTAACAGAGCCAACGTGCTCGGCCTCGGTGAGGACTTCTTGTGACATGAAAAAAATTCCAACTCCAATACATCAAACCCTCCCACACAGCAGCACACACACACACTGGTGTCTGAGAAAAGCCACAGATTAAAAATGTTCTTAAACCCCATGAGCATTAGAACTGTGATCATTGCGTATCAGCTCAACATTTCCCAGAGTGCTCCTGCTTTGTCCTCAGAGCATTTCTGCATGGAACTCAAGGCCTTGAACAGAGAAAATTTGCATGTGTGTAGATGCAGTTTATACTCACCTCTCTGCTGATATCATAAGGTTCTGGTTCAACCCGTGACCGTCTCAGTCGAGCTATTTCCTCCCCTGGTGACTCCTGCTCCTGTCCCCGAACTGCTGCTTCCAAATCTTTGATGTCAATTTCATGAGCTGTCAGCCGCCTACGAACCTGCCAACACACACACACAAATTTTTCTTATTTATGGGGATTCGCTGGTAGTAAAATGCCCTCCCCAGACCCTAACCCTAACCCTAACCCTAACCATCGCAGTGCACACATTCAAACCAACTGCAAGTACCTGAGTAAAACACTCTATTCCAGGCACTGTGTTCTGGGTGACTGCTGAAACACTGACATGCTTATAGGCTGGACTAGAAGTGAACACACAAACTGACATCTGCCTTTGACAAACAGCCATAAAAGCCTGTGATGCCTGCAGCTGTTGGCACTAAGGATTCATTTTTCTTCAGTAAATATCAGCTCTCTCCAACAAACTGACTGTTGATCAGTGTTTCCGCTGTTAAATGTGCACCAAAGTCACTAAAGTTTCCCAGCAAGGATCATCATGTGCTCGACCATACCACTTTGTAGTTGGCTGGAGACTGGCCACCTGAAAGGTTTAGACTCCGCCTCTTGTCCCTCATAGAGCTGCTCTGGTGGCGACGGATTCGCTCATTCTGCTCTTCCACACTCATCTTGGACTTTAGCTCTGCAGGAAACACAGCACTCTTTGGACGCTCCTGTGAACAGATGTGGCACAGAAATACTTAACACCGGGACTCTGCAGGCCATGCTGGCCTCCTCTCCTCTCTTTCACGCTCCATGCATGGAAACGCCTAGGCTGCATGTCACTAAGAAATTCAGGAGTTTTCATATGTTGTGGGTTTGTTTCTCACTTTTCTCAACAATCCTTCATTGATTTTACAGTATATATAGGCAAGGCAAGGCAATTTTATTTATAGAGCACAATTCGTATACAAGGTAATTCAAAGTGCTTTACAGCTACATAAAATCACAAGAAGATATATAGCCAATATATACATATATATATATATATATATATATTTGTGTGTGTATGTTCCTGATAAAGCTTCCTCCCATACATAGACCCTGATTTCTAACCACTGGACAGTGTTTCTACATTCAAATTGTACATTCGACCTCTAAAATCATATCTGAGTCCATTTCTGCTCCTTGTGTCGTTCTTCTTGTAGCCAAACATCTCAAGGATCACTGCATCTCAAATCTACATCACCCAGTCTGTGTGATGGTCCCAGTCTGTGTGATGGTCCCAGTCTGTGGTATGGTCCCAGTCTGTGTGATGGTCCCAGTCTGTGGGATGGTCCCAGTCTGTGTGATGGTCCCAGTCTGTGTGATGGTCCCAGTCTGTGGTATGGTCCCAGTCTGTGTGATGGTCCCAGTCTGTGGGATGGTCCCAGTCTGTGGGATGGTCCCAGTCTGTGTGATGGTCCCAGTCTGTGTGATGGTCCCAGTCTGTGGTATGGTCCCAGTCTGTGTGATGGTCCCAGTCTGTGGGATGGTCCCAGTCTGTGTGATGGTCCCAGTCTGTGTGATGGTCCCAGTCTGTGTGATGGTCCCAGTCTGTGTGATGGTCCCAGTCTGTGTGATGGTCCCAGTCTGTGTGATGGTCCCAGTCTGTGTGATGGTCCCAGTCTGTGGGATGGTCCCAGTCTGTGTGATGGTCCCAGTCTGTGTGATGGTCCCAGTCTGTGTGATGGTCCCAGTCTGTGTGATGGTCCCAGTCTTTGTGCTTAGCTGACAGGCTTGTTATAACACCAGCAAAGACTCAAACACAAATGTGCATTATTGACTTTAGGTCCTACGTTTACAAAAACACTTCAGTTTTATCTTTATCGGACTGTTTCTCTGACATATGGACATGGATGAAAGCCCATCACCTCCAACTAAACCTTTACATCCAAAGTGAATCCCTATCTCTTGCTCCATCAAAGGTAGCTAGAAACTTGGGGGTCATGATTGATGACCAACTAACCTTTAAAGATCACGTTGCTCGATCGTGGCGCTTCCATTGCTAAACATAAGAAAGATCAGGCCGTACCTAACCCAACGCACCACCCAGCTGCTGGTGCAGGCCATGCTCATCTCCCGCCTTGACTACTGCAACGCTCTCCTAACTGGTCTCCTAACTGGTCTCCTAACTGCTCTCCTAACTGGTCTCCTAACTGGTCTCCTAACTGCTCTCCTAACTGGTCTCCTAACTGCACTCCTAACTGGTCTCCTAACTGGTCTCCTAACTGCTCTCCTAACTGCTCTCCTAACTGGTCTCCTAACTGGTCTCCTAACTGCACTCCTAACTGGTCTCCTAACTGCTCTCCTAACTGCTCTCCTAACTGCTCTCCTAACTGCTCTCCTAACTGCACTCCTAACTGCTCTCCTAACTGGTCTCCTAACTGGTCTCCTAACTGCTCTCCTAACTGGTCTCCTAACTGGTCTCCTAACTGCACTCCTAACTGGTCTCCTAACTGCTCTCCTAACTGCTCTCCTAACTGCTCTCCTAACTGCTCTCCTAACTGCACTCCTAACTGCACTCCTAACTGGTCTCCTAACTGCTCTCCTAACTGCTCTCCTAACTGCTCTCCTAACTGCACTCCTAACTGCTCTCCTAACTGGTCTCCTAACTGGTCTCCTAACTGCTCTCCTAACTGCTCTCCTAACTGGTCTCCTAACTGGTCTCCTAACTGCTCTCCTAACTGCTCTCCTAACTGCTCTCCTAACTGGTCTCCTAACTGCTCTCCTAACTGCTCTCCTAACTGCTCTCCTAACTGGTCTCCTAACTGGTCTCCTAACTGGTCTCCTAACTGCTCTCCTAACTGGTCTCCTAACTGCTCTCCTAACTGGTCTCCTAACTGGTCTCCTAACTGCTCTCCTAACTGGTCTCCTAACTGCTCTCCTAACTGCTCTCCTAACTGCTCTCCTAACTGCTCTCCTAACTGCTCTCCTAACTGCTCTCCTAACTGCTCTCCTAACTGCTCTCCTAACTGCTCTCCCAGCCTGTGCTGTGAAACCTCTGCAGATGGTCCAGAACGCGGCGGCGCGTCTGGTCTTCGATCAGCCTAAAAGAGCACACGTCACCCCTCTGTCCATTGAGCTCCACTGGCTGCCCTTAGCCGCCTGCATCTAATTTAGGTCCCTGATGTTAGCCTACAGAGTCCTTAATGGAATGGCTCCCATCTACTTGAATGCTCTTGCAAAAGCTTATGTCACAACTCGGTCACTCCGGTCGTCACAGGAATGTCGTCTAGCGATGCCTACACCACGCTGAAGACAATCCAGACTCTTTACATGTGTCGTTCCACGATGGTGGAATGACCTGCCGAGCGCTACCAGAACATCCCTGAATATCTTCAAGAAACTCTTGAAGACCCAGCTCTGTGAAGTAGACCTGTGAATTTATGCTAATTTCTTCTAACCTGATTCTATGCTCCTGCTTGTTTTGTCATTTGTTTACTTGTTGAGATTAGTGTAAATATTCTTTTTTAGTTTGCCTAAATATAGTAATCAACTTATTTTTATAAGTTCTTTTCAGCTGCTCTCACAACCTACAGCAGGGGTGTCAAACTCATTTTCACCGAGGGCCACATCAGCATAATCGTTGCCCTCAAAGAGCCAGATGTAACTTATAAATGTAACTACTCCTTAATGGTAAATAACTCTGAAATTATTACTTATTCAAGTTACAAATATTTCATATATATTTGCATAGATGTAAAAAAATATATATGTTTGCTGGTTGCTCTGGTTTTATATCATTGACCCTTTTAATTTGTCAGGTTATGAAATCCACATCACTCCATCAATCAACGATCAAACTATCCAAGTGAATAAAGAAAAATAACATCAAACACAAGTTATGACATTTACTTTGTTCCAAACTTGAAATATTAAACAAAGCTAGCTTTTACTGCTGCATTGTTTTTGGTTGTGGCTTCCGCGAACACATTCTGCTGCGATCGCAGTTTGCCTTTTAATTCTCGGGGCAGTTTGTTGTTTTTCTTGATGCCTGATGTTGGCACACTCAGCTCTGTGTTTGGTCTCAGAATGCGGGCGTAAATCGTACTCTTTGACAACCGCCACCGCCTCATAACACAAAAGACATACCGTTTCTTCTCCTTGAAGCACAAACATGTATTCGCCTTCCAATCTTTCTTGAAACAGAAACATTGATACAGATGGAAGGGCATCTGCATCAATTTTTCTCTTCCAGGACATTTTGGGATCATTATTTATATTTCTCAATTCCACTTGTTGGGAAAATCGCATCGATTTGGAAACATTGCAGTCTAGCGGTGGGATGCCATCACTTTGCGCGTAACATAATCGGCATGCATTGTGGGAAATGTCGTTTTTGGTCGTATTTGACTTGACACATATGACCTACAGGATCAGGGCAGCCTGCCAGTGGCCTGACCCTTCTCCCTCTCCCCCCTCTTCCCCAGGCCACATGTTGAAGCATCCTTGGGTAAGACTGAACCCCACATTGCCTAGCGATGCATCCATCGGTGTATGAATGTGTGTGAATGGATAGCACGTAGTTGTGCACAGACTAAGACGTGCTGTGTGAATGGGTGAATGTGGCATGTAGTGTTAGAAGCGCTTTGAGTGGTCAGTTAGACTAGAAAAGGGCTATACAAGTACAGTCCATTTACCATTTAAGATCATGACTCATTTTTATCATTTCAATGAAGCTGCAAAGTATGGAAGCCAAGAGCAACAATACATGTTGATTTGTCTTTTATCTTGAGATAATAAAGCCTGTTTTAATGTAATCTGGTTTATTTATCTTCTTTTCTTTTCTTTTTTTTAACCCCTCTTCCTGTCCAGCATTATGGCAGCAGAATTGTAATCTGAATACCGTTTGTGCCAAACACATTTGCTTTGCCAAGGGAAGCTTTATGAATGTAAAGCTCCCCTTGATGCCCGTCAGCTGCTTATTTATTTATTTATTTATTTTTGTTGCAATACTTAACATGTGATAGTGCTGAACCGGACCGGGGGACAGAGAAAGAGGGAGAGCGAAGAAAAAAAACAACAACGAAGATTTATCTTCTTTTCTGAAACAAACCTGTTTGCTTTAGATTATGACACAGTAAGTAACCAGTAACTATGAGAAAACATGCTTTTGTTTCTCAACATCACAAGGTGATTTTGCTGGGCTGGAAAATGTGGTTCATCATTCAGCATCCCAGTCATGGCAGCTGGGGAGGATCTACAACATGAAGTCCAGGCGTACACACAGAATTCTGACTGTTGCCCTGGGCTTAGTAAACGGTCTGCTTGGACAGTAGCATCTGTGGGGATAGATAAGATTTTCTTCTGCCAGAGCGGCCCTTCAGACGATCCCATTGTGTTGATGGCCAAATTAACTTTACAAAGCAAAGCTAACAAAGTAAATGAACCTGTTATCGTGAGGGAACAAGGCTTTCGTCCATTACCACAACAAAACAGTCTTTTTTTTAATCAAGATGACAAAATTCACATAATTATCACAACAAAATTAGCCTTGTTATCTCCACATAATGAGATTATTAACTCGTGATCATTAGAAAATTATTCTTAAAAAATTTCAAGTGTGTACCCCAGATAGTTTGATTTCAACTACATGTTTTGGTTTGAAAACACATTGTTCTATTGATGTCTGACATTTCCATATTACTTAGCAGTGATATGTAATTTGGGTAAAATATACCTTGGAGATGTGCCGGGAAACCTCAGCAGAGCTCCTGAGACATTCTTCAGAGGGGGACTTGGTTCTAGGAGGAACAATGCCAACTGGCATTTGCAAAAAAAGAAGAAGTCCATAAGTTTGAGCCAAAGGGAGACCAGGGGCCTGTACTACAAAGCAGGTTCAACATGTCCTGGGTTACTTAAGGTCATCTGGCTTATCTAACCCTGACAATGGACACTCACTACGCTGGTTATCAACTCTGCAAATCAGCCAAGCTGTTCTGACTGTGGATATGTGACATTCATGGAAAACAGTGGAGCTGGCATCGGACCACCAATCACAACCAGAAATTCATAGCATGCTAAGCAGGAACAAAAGGTGTGTGTGTGTGTGTGTGTGTGTGTGTGTGTGTGTGTGTGTGTGTGTGCGTCTGTGCGTGTGTCTGTGTGTGTGTGTGTGTGTCTGTGTGTGTGTGTGTGTGTGTGTGTGTGTGTGTGTGTGCGTGCGTGGAGCCCATGCCAGCTGTCATTGAGCGAGAGGCATGGACCCTGGACAAGTGGCCAGTCCATCATGGGGCCCCACAGAGACAAACAACCATGCACGCTCACATACACTTCTAGGGATGTCTTTGGGTGGTGGGAGGAACCCACGCATACCCGGGGAGAACCCACGCATACCCGGGGAGAACCCACGCATACCCGGGGAGAACCCACGCATACCCGGGGAGAAGCCACGCATACCCGAGGAGAGCCCACGCATACCCGGGGAGAACCCACGCATACCCGGGGAGAACCCACGCATACCCGAGGAGAACATGCAGACTGCACACAGAACCAGCCGGGAACCTCTTGCTGTGAGGCGATGGTGCTAACCACAGTGATTAGGATTAATCTAAAAAATATTATAATTTGGATGTGGATATGAACCGTAGACATGATTTGCTGCATTTTGGAGAGGTTGAACACTCAGACACTATTAGAAGGTGGCAGGAAATCTGTAGTGATCATTTTAAAAATTAACAGAAAGAATGTAAAAAATGGAATGTCTTTCAAAGTTAGCAGCAAGTCTGTTTAGAGTTAGATAAGCACTCCCTTCTGATGACATGTCTCTTATAAAGATGCTTCGGAGTGAAAAGGAAACAGCAGAGTTGCTCTTTGAATCTAGTCGGGAAGGAACTCTCCAGGTGTCCACACACTGATGTCTTTTACTTTTTCATTTTCAAAGAGAATTGATTGGTCAGGAGGCAATCTCTTATTAGGAACAAGTTAGGTACACTGTATTGTCTAAAGTATTCACCCACCCATCCAAATAATTAAATTCAGGCGTTCCAGTCACTTCCATGGCCACAGGTGTAGAAATTCCCACCTGGGCATGCAGACTGCTTCTCTAAACATTCGCTCTCAGCAGCTGGTACCATGATAGGATGCCACCTGTGCAACAAGTCCAGTGGTGAAACGTCCTCTCTGCTAAATATTCCACAGTCAGCTGTCAGTGGTGTTATAACAAAGTGGAAGCGGTTGGGAACGACAGCAGCTCAGCCACCAAGTGGTCGGCCACGGAAAATGACTGAGCGGGGTCAGTATACTGAATCTGAAGTTATCTCACCAAGCCACTAATCCTGCTTCATAGTACAGGCCCCGAAATTCTGAATCAACAATTTGATACATCCTTTAAGTTTCACTGTTAATGGTGAAATGACATCTCAAGGGACATCATTCTGAGTTGAACTAGGTATGTGTTTTTATGCGTTCTATTCAATTTAAAATATCAGTAGGATGAGAGTCACCACTGCTTTGTGTTCAGGGATTCTGTGAATAAAGCCAACTTTATTACTATCAGTACGTGACCATAACATGAACTCTGAAATGAGATTGTTGTACCTTTATTTGTGGAAGGCTGTTTGTCCTGAAGCTGCTCCTGCACATCTCTTATATTACTTTGCTCTCCAATCCTGGACTGCAATACAGAAATATTATTTGTCATGAAAGTAACACAAAATTACAGTACATTCCCAAAACAGTTACTTCTCCAGGGTGTTTCACATAATTAGAATGCATTAGATAGTGTGCCGCACCAAAATGGCACCACGTCGTAGCAGCTCTGATCATATTGTGTGTATTTTAGATTTTGTTTGATTTCCCACAGAGCATTTCTTTCCCTGTTCCAACAGGTATCCTTTGAATGGTGTTACAGTGTTTGTTGTCCCCTCTTTTCTGTCCTCTCAAACCCCAGCTGGTGGAGGCGGATGGCCACCCTTCCTGAGTCTGGTTCTGCCAGAGGTTTCTTCCTGTTAAAAGGGAGTCGTTTCTCTCCACAGTCGCCTCAGGCACGCTCAGGCCGGGAGATTGGACCGAAAAAGAAAAAGTTTCAGTGCAATCTGTTGGTTTCCTTAGCTAGGAAATTGTTTTTGAATTGGCTCTATATGAACGAATTGGATTATTTTATGAATAATTATGATTACAATGAATTGAATTCCAATTGGCTTGAATTGGACTTTATTATCTAAGTGCCTTGAGATGACATTTGTTGTATTTGGCGCTATATAAATAAAAATGAATTGAATTGAATTGAATTTCTTTGGCAAAACATTCACTTTTGAGAGATTTTTCTGCACTGGTTTTTAACCTGTGCTGCTCATACTTGAAATGCTTTTCAACATCTGGTATAATGAGTAACCATGCAAAAGGAAAAGTTGAATCCAAACGGTAGCAACTGATTGAGCTTTGAACTAAAGTGCTGTATAAGTAGGTGAATGTGGCTTGTGGTGTAAAAGTCCTTTGAGCTATCAAAGAAACAACAAAAGCAGTATTAATAGCAGTCCATTTACCATTTATAAAGGAAACACTGTGAATGTCAGACTGGAGGAAGATGCACAAAGAGGTGGAGAAAGTTTTGAATTGAAAATGTCAGATCACTTGTAAATAAAACAAATGAGCTTGAATTGCTCATGAGGATACAGAGGGATTATGGGAAAAGCAGAATTATGTGTTTAATCAAAACATTGCTTATATACCGGACACCAACTCCCCCGCTTTTAGATGAAACGGTAGAGAGAGACAACAGAGTGGTAAGAGGGACAGAGAAGGAATATTCCAGTTTTTCAGCAATAGATGGTGTCATCCTGTTTAAGTGACTGACAAATGTCTCAGCAACCAGCCCGCTGAACTGCTGGCTGGGAGTTTCCATCCATGTCGATCATTGAAAAAGTTCACCTGTGTTATTCAAGCAGCTGTGTTTTTGATACTGTTGGGAAAACAAAACTCCAATCTGGGCCATAGTTTGATTCAAGCCTCACTTTCTCAACCTTTTCAGAATAAACTCATTCAAAGTTCCTGGAACGAAAAAGTCAAAAAGCAGTGGAAATAAGAGCAGTTTGGTGCAGCAGGGTTTATTCTGGAAAAAGGAATAAAACCGAGACTTTCTCAGAAAACAGATCTTACTGCTTTTATTCCAGTGTTGCCAACTGGTCGGTACGGAAAGTAGCTATTGGCTGCCTATTCCAGGGGAAGATGGCGCTGTAGAGATGGCAGCCTTTCTAGTCCAATCCCAACCTGATCTACACCCCCCTGGTTAGAACACAGCCTGCCACCACACGCTCCATCAGGAGATGGAGGGCGTCCTGAGAGACTGTTATGGAACCACGGACTGGGATGTGCTCCACATGAGTCCACATGGTGAGGACATAGAGGGGCTGACACGTTGTCAAACAGATTGTCTCAACTTCTGTGAGGACGTGGTTGCCCCTGCTCAGACTGTTACCCTAATGATAAACCATGGCTGTGGCAGGAAGAACATCCCATCTGACGCTGTGGCCAGCAGCACAGAAGCCCCCCTCTCCTCTTCACACTGTACACCTCAGACTTCTGCTACAACTCTGACACAGACATCATGGGGTGTATCAGGGATGACCAAGAAGAGAAGTATAGGAGTCTGGTGCGGAACTTTGCTGTTGGGTGCCACATGAGCAATCTGCAGCTCAACACCTCAAAGACTAAGGAGCTGGTCACAGACTTTGGGAAGTCCAAACCAAACCCACGACCAGTTCAGATTGTGGACACCTACAAGTACAATGGGCTTTAGCTGGACAACAAGCTGGACAGGACAAGCAACACAAAGAAGCTTTAACATCTCCAAGAAACTCCTGTGGTTGTTTTACCAGTCTGCCGTTGCCAGCATCCATTTTTACTCTGGTGACAGTTACAGAGAAGAGAACACTGGACAAACTGCTGGCCATTTTGGACAAAACCAGTCATCCTCTGAAAACCGTCATCAGCAGCCAACGTCTGATTATAACAGAACTGGAAAATAACGGTGCAATATGGTTTTCCAACACATCATGGAGTGCCTTCCCCCCTCCTTTGACCTCCACCATCTCACCTACAGAGTGAACCAGTCCATAGACAGTCCATGTCACCATAACCCTGCATAAACGGTTATCTGGAGAACCAGCAGAGCTACGTGAAGATGCTCTTCGTGGACTACAGCTCAGCATTCAATACAATCATTCAGGACATCTTAATCAACAAACTGCTCCATCTATCGAGCGGTAGCTGAAGATGCCATCGATTATATGCTTTAGCGAGAGTTGTTATTGATGTTGATCCACAAAAACATTTTTTTAAATTGTCAATACACTTCTACACTACATCTACACTGTGTAAATGTAGTGGGTTTGTACACCTCTGACACAGAGCTTATCATTTAGTCTGCTGCAGCTAGTCTCCTTTTAAATTCTTCTCTGTTAAACAGAATCATTGTGCAGCAAGACAAAGTGAGCAGCACCTACAGTATCAACAGCTTTGTTTGTGTTGCGGCTCCACAACATGATGGTGCCACCCCATAATGCATTGCACCTTTACTGCGCTGCTGGCTAGTTCCAAACTGTCTTGACAGTGCCAGTCTTAGGCCAAACCAAGGAAACATGAGAGTCCCAATAGCCTCTCATTGATCCAGGTGTATAAACCATGAAACAAGACTAAGAATTTCTAAATGTCTTCCCATGACTTTGGAAGGGTGACAGAGGTTAGTGCACAGCTTACAGCACAACTTTTTAATGAGTATCCAGCACTGTAACTACATGACTCCATGTTTTCATTAGTTTCTCTTGCCCTGCCATCACCTTCACTCACGCCACCGGTGTTTTTCCCCCCAGCTGCACTCACTCACCAATCACTCCCACCGTGTTTAGTTTCCAGGGTTCCTCATTCAGTTTGCCAGATCCTCACCGTCACTCACTGAATTCATGCCAGGTCAGGTTTGTCCACATTGTCATAGTTATAGTAAAGTTTTGTTTTCTTCAAATCACTTCATAGTTTAAGTTTTTGTTCAGCCGCGCTTTTTGTTGTTTATTGGAAATAAAGCCAGTTTTTGTTTTTGAATATCTGCATCCGGGTGCTACCTTCTCCACGCCACGCACACCAACCCAAACGTGACACAACTCTCCAACGGGCAGCCATACTAATGCTAATCTTTGGTGAGAAAGAGAAGCTTCACAGAAGCACTTCCCCTGCTTTTGAAGCAGTGAAATGTACAGTTAAATGAAAGAAAAATAAACACCAAGCTTCTTGAAGAAGAGGAAAGTTCTTCTGGAGGTCAAATATTGTCTGATATGGTGACACAGAGCCCTCAGAGGCAGAGGTGGAGCACTGGAACAAATGGGTGGGCATGTTTAGTTTGATGAGATGAATGGCCTGTGTTGGCTTATTAGGCTCAAAGTAATATTTACAGAAGTAATGACTGAGTAATGGAAGGGAGGGACAGAAGCAGAAATGCTGATATACCTTTCTGATGTAAGAATCTTCATGGTCAAGGTAACCATCATCAAGGCCCAGGTTGCGCAGCCAAGCGGTGCTGTTAAAAGGCAAGGGGGGGATGGAGGGAGGAAAGGTGGGGGAGGACTCCAATGGGTAATATGACTTGGGGAGGGGAGGCCTTGGAGGAACACTTTCCTAGATCCCATAAGGGAGAGGGTGTGAGAAAGGAGGGAGAGAAGGGACAGGAGGAGGAGAGTCCTGCACATCAGGAGAATAACAAGCCAGGTAAAGTGCAGAGCAGAAAGAACTCATAGAAATGATCTCTGAAAGGGCTCCTGTTTCCAAGAATCTCATGGTGCTTTAACAGTGAATTCATAAAGCCAGAGAGTATACCAAAGGTTCTCTGAGAAGGCCAGAACCTTCTTATGTCATTATGAGAGTATCATGTGAAAAACATCCATCCTGTAAAAATGTGTTCGCCATGGTAAACTGAAGAACAAAGATGGATAATAAGCGCAAACAGCTTATATCCTCACTTTGCATCTTTATCAAAAGAAGGGGAAGAAAATTGCTCTTCGGCAATTTCCAAATAAAATGTCAACAATCCCAGCAAAATGGTGTCCCTGTTTTCACAAGACTACAGATTATAGTCTTCAAATAATTAATGTCAGCTAGGAGTCGAGTTATCTTTAAAATGGGTTTGCATGAGCACTGCCTGTTAGGCTGTTCTATTATAGATCTGTGGAGTGATGCCAGGCTGCCCCTGGCGGTCAGAAAAGGTTAGTGGCCCAGCAGGTGTGATAAAAGGACTGAGAAGCTCGCTGGTCATCACATTGGGTCTCATGGCCAGCACCTCTGAAACAAGAGGCCCGAGAGTGTGTAGAGATCTGACAAAATGCCAGTCCAACGGGAGTCCTGAGGCAGGAGGATCTGGGGTTCAGGAACAGGGAAGCGTTTTCTGTGGCCATCCTGGTACTCTGCTGAGTGGTGCTGTGGATGGAAATCTGAGCCCCTGAATATCAGAGTAGGTTTGAACTGAGTCTGAAGGCGTGATACATTGAGAAAACTGATCTGGTCAAAGTTTAGATGCTGATCAAGGTTTGAGCTCTTTCTGCTTTTGTTGATTTCCTCTACTACGGGGTCCAATCTACCTAAGGACTCCCTGAGGTTCAGAAGAGTGAGGGTGGGCAGAGGAAAGCTGTGTTCATCAGTCCCACAAGCCTAAAAAATAGAATTGATATGTTCTGCATGTGAGGTTAGGTCAGGCTCCCAGCAGGTTTTGGGTGTACTCTCAGGCTTAGAATCCCATTTAAAAACAGGTGTGGGGTGTGATCTGGGATGAAGCCAGAAGCTTGAACTTCTACACACTTCTGGGTTGACTCTAGTTTCTGAGTATGGGCCAGATTCTGGACTGGGGATAAGCCCCGGCTGGGTGTGTCCGGTGCTTACCTCCGGGCCCAGCTGTTTGGTGGGGGAGGCCTGGCAGCCCAGCACTGGGGAGAAGGGGCTGAGCGGGCTGGTTAGGCTTACTGAGCTCAGGGGACTGGCTGGACTATTGGTGCTAAAGGAACCTGATGCACCGCTGGCAACTGTGAGAGGAAGAAAGAAAAGTGGTGAGACAGCCACAGGGTGTGAGGACACACCAAAGACATCAAACAGGCTTTTTACCTATGTGCTGAGCTGTATCTGTGCCTCTGGAGGAGTTACTCTTGTGAAGTCCCTCCAATACATCCTGGACTCTCCAAAACTCTTTCTGGATGTGTCTACGAACGAGTTCACTCTGAAAGGAGATCACAAGAAGAAGAAAGGAGAGCTGCTTTCTATCAGAAGAAAGAGAGCTCTTTATGAATCACGTGAGAAAGGAACACACTGCAGACAGGGGATATTCTGCGGACTCAATCATTTTTAGTCTTTAAGTTTAAAGTTTAAATTTAAACTAAAGAGCTCAGTTTCATGAAAACAGAAAGCAACAAGTCCAGTCAGTGAAATGAGAGTTTGTTGGTGCAGGCCGAGGTGCCCAAGTGATATTTATTAGTTATTGTGCAATCACTCTGTAAAAACTAAACTATTACTATTACTAGATTTGATTATCATCATATCTAATAATAACACTAATTATTATTATCATAAATGATACATTATAACAGTCATTGCATGGTCACAACATTGTTGAGAGTTGAATTCAGAGGACGAGTGAAGAAAAAGAACCACTGATAGGTTTCAGACAGGGAATACATCCAGAGAAGAAAGCACCTCGGTTCTGTTAAAGGGGAACGGTACCTGCTTCTGAGGCTGAGGGTTTGCTCATTTTTTCACAGAAGAACATTTCATCTGTTGATATTTTAGTGAAATGGAGGATTGATTTTCTTGTTTTCTTTGGTCCCCGCTTTAAATAGTTGGTTTTGTATCAAAGAGGATCAAATGCGTGGCTGTTTGATACTCCTGAGTATCATTTGTTTTGGAATTTGAATGGAAATTGAAATGCTGTAAAAGAAACTTCTTTTTCAGATGCAGTTCTCAGCTGAACAGAGAAAATGAGGTTTTGACGTGTTACCTGCCCTCCAGCATTCAGTTGTTCCCACAGATCTCCATGGATTGCATTGGCCTCGTCCTCTAAAGCCTCAAACTCCATACGAATGGTGGTTAAAGCCTGAGAGAGGAAGAAATAAATGCACTCCATCATTAATGGTTTAGTCCGATTCAAAATGAACTGCAGAACATGAAGCAAAGTGTCAGCTTCTGTCCTCGCTGTACAGCACTGATGGAGTTTCAAACCCGTTCAAATCTTCCAGATTCACTTTCAGTTATTTTCTTAGTCTGCACACAATATTCCACAATGCCAAAGCAGTGACAGCTTGTTCTTTTAGTCTTTAAAAGAACAAGTTTGCCCATCTTAAAACAGGCCTGACACTGTCCTGGAGCACCTGAGATACCGCAGGTCACAACTTCGGTCTCCAGCCCCTCATCCCCTCATCGGTTTGCTTTTGTTGGCCTTTGATGGCGTTCCGTTAATCATAAAAAGCAGACATGCCCCATTTATGTGGGGAATCAGAGCCCTCAGCTCCACAGCTATCCATGAACCTGAACACACTTCTAAATCTGGACTGGGGTCCACCTGAGTCCACTTGAATTCATTAGACATAATACAGAAGCCACACAGCTGCTTTCATGAGGCTCACACAGCGGGCTGGGGATTCGTCCACAAGCCCGCGAGTCAGTATAGAAGACATCTGCAACCAAAAGACTTCCCAGTTATGGCTAGCAGCCAAGCTGAGAGCTTTTTGATTGAGAATGGACATATGAAAGAGATCCAAATTCCATTGTGAAGATGGGAGAGCGTTACAGGCAAACATGGTGATGGCAGCATCATGCTGGCAGCCCACGAGTGTTTTCTTTCCACTGTCACCATCAGATTATTCAGCAGTGATTGTTGGCATTTGCTTGAATTTAGCAGGTCTTTAAATAAGTGGGGCTGTAGCGTGCACAGATTAGCACTGTCTTACACTGGAAGCCTGGGAGAGCTCCCCTCTGATGTGAATGAGATGGTTCTGCTGGGTTTCCTTCTTGAACTGCAGCTTCTCTGTGATTACAGGCTGGATACGGTAAAGCTCCATCTCCTGATGAGTTGCCACCAGTTCCTCCTCTAGGCTGTCCTGGGAACAGACAGGTAAAAAGTAAAAAGTGTCTCACATGTGACATGGTGCAGTTGTTTAATACTTTATTATTGTTTTATTCTGGTGGGAAATAACAGCTGATCTTTCCAAACAAAGTTACATCCCAATCCCAAAACAGCTGGAACACTGTACATACAAAGAGAATGCAGGACTCCTTTCCCAACAGAACATAGAAAACTAATCAAATGTTGAAAGCAAATGTTCCTATTTCATAAAAAATGTTGTCACCACTTCATTTGTTTATGGACAGAGCTGCTGATCTGAACTCTATCAGCTCTGCACTAAATGAAGTGACTTTCAGAACATTCAGTTCTCTGAGTGGGTGTACAGCCTAAAACCTCCACAGGATGTGTGTTACTGCAGAGAGTGGCTTCAATACCTACCAGTGACGCGCGGGTCGACGAAAAAAAATCCTGCAACCGACCGCTTTTTCCACTAACCCGCCCGTTAACTCAGACCGCAAGAAATATTTATGAAAAAATGTTGATCCGACCCGCTTCCCGAACCGCTTTTAAAAAAAGTAGCCAATGGTCTTAATGAACATCCTAGCGTCATTGGCAACGCACAACGGACCTCATATAGCCTACCTGCATTCATTTTTAAGGTGTTAAAATTGTAAGATGGCATTGCTTGTAAGTTTGTTGACAAACTTGCCCCGCTTCAGCATTCAAAAGTTAAATTAGCGCTCAGCATCTAAAAGAATACAATAGAGGTAGCCTTCCCACAACAATTGGCTATAGGCAACTTCGTCACATGGATGAATAATAAAAGCTCTCACATCACATGCACAATATATGTCTTTATTAACGTATGTCTGTGAACGCGTGTCTCATTTTAGACAACCAAAAATATATGATCAGGTCGCATAAAGACATCTATGGTCTGTTGACTTTTTGGCTGCGATGGCTTCCCGGTGCCACACTTGTGACGGGCCATGTTGGTCGTTCCAGTTTTGTGGCTATCAAATGCATACATTGCTTCACAGGAGGTGCACATGACAAAGCCTGCACTTTGCTCATCATCTTTGATGATCTCGGCGAATGAGTCCCAAACCTTACTTTTTTCTGCGTGTGTGTTTGCGGAGCTTCCACTCTACCAACTTGACCTTCTCTCTTGCCGTCTCCATACCTACTGTAGTTCTGACCACGTACGTCATCTCTGGAAGTTATTCAGCCAATAAAGTGTATTTATTTAATAGAACATTGTGTCTACTGTTTGAATTACAAACGTTTAACAAGTTATTTTTTAATATTTATCTCAAACGACAAAACGACCCGACCGATTGCAACCCGAATATCATTAAAAATATTTTTTTATGACCCGCAACTGCGGGTGACCGCGGATGCCTGCAGGCGCCCGCTGCTTCGGGTCAGCCCGCGCATCACTGATACCTACCCTAACCCTAACCCTAAGCCCACTGAACAGTATAAAACCGAATTCAGGGCAAGCTTAAAGATAAACGTTTTATCACCAAATTGGACACAGAACTATCCTTTAGACCTGATCACCTAAGGGGCTGCCACAAAGGAGGGCGTATGGTGATAAACAGCTGAAACGCCTGCTGATGTTGTGGTTCACCACTGATGAATTAGTCCTGAAATTGTTTAAGAAAAACTAGCTTAGCTTCCTGGTAGAGTGGAAATGCAGCTGGCATCTCCAGGCTAACAGCGTTACAAAACCTCAACAATAGGCCACAATATTCCAAATTTCAAATTCCAAATTTATGAAGAGGGATCAATCGCTTTTTCAGTTTGCATGCTCACAGTCCTGTAAGATAACTGGCTGCTGGTTTCTATGTTCTTATGATAGGATTACCCCACAGGAATGACCTTAGCGACTGGTTCGGCCACAACATTATGGAAATGACTGGCATAAAGGTATCAGATTAAAAAGCTTTTAGGAAAAATGATGACAACTTGGACACTTTTCCACTTTTGACACAGGACCCAGAGGCTTCCAGTTTATTTAATTATTTTTTTTAATAAGTTAATAACTTCAACAAGGATTGTGTATGTACAACCTTTCCCTTTCACTGAACCCTAAAGCTGGGCATACACTGTGCGATTTTTTCAATCGCGGTATTCAGCTGCTGCTCATACTGTACGAGTGAATCGCAAGGGTTAAAACGTCACAGCTCACAATTCCTGTTCTCACACTGTACGACCCGATGGTCTGATGCGATCTGGCTGCTCACACTGCACGACACGTCGGACTCGGTCGCCGGTCGCTGCCATGCTGTTCTGTTGTCTTCTTCTTCTTCTGTTGACAATTTTTTCTTCCGTACCTATGTGCGCGCATGCGTAGTGTGACAGGATGAGGTCAATCGGCTCGTGCAACTGCTTCAACTGTGCGAGAGCCTCACGAGCGGCGACCAGGATTTCAAACAAGTTTGATTTTCATCCGATCGATCGGGAGGTGGTCGGGAGGGCTTAATCGTTTGTCGTTACCCCGTGTATACTACACGATGCGAGACGCACGATTGAGCCAAAACTCGGCCCGATCTCCAAAATAGTCGCACGAGTCAAAATCTTGTCGACATCGGGCCAAAAATCGCACAATGTATGCCCAGCTTAAGGTAACATGACCAGGCTCTGTCACAGGACTGCACGCCGAACCTTAAGTCGGGCTTTACATGCCACATTTTGAAAAATTAATTTTTAATTAATTTTTTAATAAGTTCAACAATGATTGGGTGTTATATAACCTTTCCCTTTCACTGAACTCTAACCTTAAGGTAACAGGAATTTTTTAAATTAATTTTGAATATATTTTTAATAAAATGTAATAATTTTTCTTCTTCTCTACTTTATTTTTCAGTCCATAACACACACCTGTATGGACCCTGTGTCTATTGCACCCACTTGAAACACAACTCAGATCACACAGAGTTTCCCACGGCCTCCTGAGTTACTCCAAGACCACGGCACTACACGCGGCAATTACCAGCCAGGTCATGAGTTGTAGAGTGCACCCCCCTGGCTCCTACACCAAACTCCATGGCGACTGTTCAGACGCGTAGGAGGGGAGCCACTGAGTAAAAACTCACAAGCCTTACCCTAACCCTACCCAGACAGTGGCTTCAATACCTACCCTAACCCTAACCCTACCCAGAGAGTGGCTTCCCTAACTCTAAGCTACAGTTCCTAATAACCATGGTATTAAGTGCTAAACCTTTAACCCACCCAGCATAAACCTGATTCTCGGAGCCTGTGTGTTTCCAGATGTGCGGAGGTGACATATTTTCACCTCCACCCCTGACAGGACTGATCTAGTTTTTCTAAGTACACAGACCAAGTTCCAAGGAGGACATGTGTCAGTTAATGATGGTTGATGCTTCAAAGCTAATACATGTAGCCAGCTCATTTCTAATGTTCCACTGAGGGCCTGTCTTCTAAACACAACTCCACCACATTATGGAACTGGGATTTAACAACATACCTTGTCCATTCTCAGCCTGTGGACGACGGCCTGGTGGTCTTTCAGAATCCGGCTCTGCTCACACAGTCGCCCCAGAAGTTTCTGCGTCACACACAACATCATGTGATCATGTGATCATGTATCCTGGAGACAACAGGGAGGAAGAGCAAAGGCCAGAGCACAGCAATGGAAGTGCATACAGCATAGGGCCAGGGCCGCTGAGGGGCCACTGAGGGGCCACTGAGGGGCCGCTGAGGGCCAGGGCCGCTGAGGGGCCGCTGAGGGGCCACTGAGGGGCCGCTGAGGGCCAGGGCCGCTGAGGGGCCGCTGAGGGGCCGCTGAGGGCCAGGGCCGCTGAGGGGCCGCTGAGGGGCCGCTGAGGGCCAGGGCCGCTGAGGGGCCACTGAGGGGCCGCTGAGGGCCAGGGCCGCTGAGGGGCCGCTGAGGGGCCGCTGAGGGGCCGCTGAGGGCCAGGGCCGCTGAGGGCCAGGGCTGCTGAGGGCCAGGGCCACTGAGGGGCCGCTGAGGGGCCGCTGAGGGCCAGGGCTGCTGAGGGGCCACTGAGGGGCCGCTGAGGGCCATGCTGCTGAGGGGCCGCTGAGGGGCCACTGAGGGCCAGGGCCGCTGAGGGGCCACTGAGGGGCCGCTGAGGGCCAGGGCTGCTGAGGGGCCACTGAGGGGCCACTGAGGGGCTGCTGAGGGGCCACTGAGGGGCTGCTGAGGGGCCGCTGAGGGGCCGCTGAGGGGCCGCTGAGTGGATGCTGAGGGCCAGGCCGCCGAGGGGCCGCTGAGAGCCAGGTCTGGGGGCTTCAGCCTTTTCGGCTTGCTTGATTGGCTGCCTGTGTGACAGATATTTTTTCAAATGAGACTTCAAATCATGATTTTCAAAATATTAATAAAAGCATTCTGACAGCATTACTTCACTTTGTGTACAGGCAGAGCAGCTGGCTGCACCCTGCTTCAGGTGGTCCCAAAGCTCCAGAACAGAGCCGAGGACACGCAGAGCAGAGCTCAGCAGCAGCCCTCTGCCCCGCGCTGAGCTGAGGCAGCTGCTGGGGCGGCAGCTGCTGGGGCGGCAGCTGCTGGGGCGGCAGCTGCTGGGGGGGCAGCTGCTGGGGCGGCAGCTGCTGGGGCGGCAGCTGCTGGGGCGGCAGCTGCTGGGGCAGGAAGGTACGCACACCTCTGGCCATATTCTGTATTTGGAAGAATAAAGATGTGCATGTAGTCTCTTACACTGGTTTCAATCTCGTTGAGTTTCAGCGTAGGATGCAGTTCCCTGCTGTAGGCTTCATGGAAAGGAGGAACCTGTGAAAGAAAGATCCACATCAAACATCAGAGTTCCCTTCTGAGCTGCTCTGTACTCAGACTGAAGTCAAACTGCTGCCCATGCTGTGTGCTGGCTGGCTTCAGCAGTGTGTCATCTCATTCTCAAAAGGTCAGGCTAAAATGATCCATTCTGAAATGGGAGAAATGTGATGACACATGCTGGAAGGTCCTGTGGATGCTCTGCAGCTTTACTGGAAGTACGTTCCCTGGGACCACACAACCCGACTCACTGGAGTTGGTCAGTTTGCTACAGTTCAAAGTATTTTTTCAGAATCTACTTTTGGATGTCTGAATCATTTCATTCTAAGAACCTGCTGGATGGTCAGCTCAGTGTAATAGTGTGAACATGTGTCAGTGCTGTTTATGGTCACCACTTCATCTTTAGCTTTCTACCCCTAACCCGCTCTGCCTTCACACAGGTGCTCTCCCTCGCTGTGCATCTGTGCATCAGTGCACAGATGCACAGATGCACAGATGCACAGATGCACAGATGCACTGATGCACTGATGCACAGATGCACAGATGCACAGATGCACTGATGCACTGATGCACAGATGCACAGATGCACAGATGCACTGATGCACAGATGCACAGATGCACTGATGCACAGATCAGCTGCTCTCTTAGTTCATGTGGAAGTTGACACACTGCCTCTGACTCAGAGTTCATCTGAGGTCAGACCAACATCTGCTGAGGACCTGATGGTGCTTTGTTTGGCTTGTCCCACTGTAACAGAGACATCTAATACAAGGTTAACACAACTAATTGAATCTAAAGTGCTCAGCGCTGATACTGATTGTCTCCAGCAGCTGTGTGACAGAGCTCTCTGTCAGATGTCAGAGGATAAAAAGGCTGGAAATATGCTGTTATTTCAAAGTTTGTTACATCATTGAAATTCTCCATTCATCAAGTAACTACACCTGTCAACTGAATGTAGAAAGTACAAGATCCTCTGAAATGCAGACTAGAGGAAGTACGAGGTGAAAGAATGGAGATCTAAAAGTACCCGGAGCTCCCCTGCAGCACATGTCGGCCCCTGCACCAGGACCACCCAACACTAATGCAGCTGTGTCAGGAACAGGTTCGCTTAGATGGAGGCATCATCAGGGAGGAGACAGGACAGGTGGAAAAGGAAAGGAAGGAAAACAGTGTGGGGGCCCCCGTGTGTCCTCCTACCTGCTGGTCCAGGTAGTCCAGGTTGCGCTGGAGCTGAAGGTCTAACAAGTCCTCCTGAGCCCAGCGGCAGCAACAAACATGGAAGTCACACAAACAGAACACCTTCACATGTCGGCAGTCACACTAAAACACACTCACTGCACCACCAATAACTCCCCCAGCCATGCTCCTCCTCGCTGTCTCCGTCCCCTGTCCAGGTCCCACTGTTCCAGTCCTCTGATGGAGCAGCTGCTGATGGAGCAGCTGCTGATGGAGGAGTTGCTGATGGAGCAGCTGCTGATGGAGCAGCTGCTGATGGAGGATCTGCTGATGGAGGAGTTGCTGATGGAGCAGCTGCTGATGGAGCAGCTGCTGATGGAGGAGTTGCTGATGGAGCAGCTGCTGATGGAGGATCTGCTGATGGAGCAGCTGCTGATGGAGGAGCTGCTGATGGAGGAGTTGCTGATGGAGCAGCTGCTGACGGAGGATCTGCTGATGGAGCAGCTGCTGATGGAGCAGCTGCTGATGGAGGAGTTGCTGATGGAGCAGCTGCTGACGGAGGATCTGCTGATGGAGCAGCTGCTGATGGAGCAGCTGCTGATGGAACAGCTGCTGATGGAGGAGTTGCTGATGGAGCAGCTGCTGATGGAGGATCTGCTGATGGAGCAGCTGCTGATGGAGCAGCTGCTGATGGAGCAGCTGCTGATGGAGGAGCTGCTGATGGAGCAGCTGCTGATGGAGCAGCTGCTGATGGAGGAGCTGCTGATGGAGCAGCTGCTGATGGAGCAGCTGTATGCAGCACACAGGATGAGCAGCTCCAACAGAATCAGGGACAGAACCTGATGGACGTTGGAGCTGCTGCTGGGACTGCCAGGCACCTCAAACTTAAAACCTGGCCAGTGGTTCTGTGATGGGATTTCTGTATGTGCTGTGAGCCTGACGCATGATCTGACAAGCATACCTTAAGTTACACGTGCACAGAGGGAGATGCTTGTGTCAGGTTAGTGCAGCACAGGAGAAGGTAGAAGAGTGAGACATGGACAGGTGACAACGCAGAGCCAGAGGAACAGATCCCGTTTCACATACATGTACCACGGTACCTACCATTTTCATGTGGATGGAGGGGGACACGGGGTAGCTGTGGTGGTATAATCCTTGACTTAAGGACCTCCTATCACCAGGGTACACGTACTGAGGAGACAAGCCAAGGTAATAAGGAAAAAGTGCAGGAGCAGGATGAATGGTTTCATTTTAGTGAAACAAAACATGCATTTCTTCTTCTTCTTGCACTAGGTATCATTTCTATTCTGTTCTACAAATCAACAACAACAACATTACAAGAAATTCTGTTTAAAAATGCTCCGATTTTTAGGCTGGTCTGACCTTTGGTGAGCTAATGGATCTTCTCAGGCTGTATGTGAAGGGATCCGCATAGATCACATCCTCCCTCATCCTCCCTGCAAAGCGCTCAAAGTGGCTGGAAGGGGACCGAGCCGGAGAGTAGGGTCCCCCTGAAGACAAGGACGGGGACCTGGGTACAGACCTGGAGCGTGGCTGAATGGACAAGCGTCTCATAGATGATTCCATTCCACCGTAGTGCTGCGGCCCCCAGGGGTCCCTGAGCAACTGCGGCCCATCCCTCAGTGAGCGCCGCTCCACACTCCAGTGTCGATCGTGCCCCCCCACAGGAGACACAGAGCAGATGCTGTCCGGCCGCACCCCTCCTGGGTACAGAGGGAACTCGTCCACGTAGAGTGAGCCACCAGAGTGCCTGTAGAAGTCAGCTGGGACCCCTCTGCTGAGGGGGTAGTACCCAGCCGGGCTGAGGGCACAGGAAACCAGCTGTGAGAATATCTCCTGTCAGATGGGCTTCATGAATACAGCATCTGAATGGTGTTAAAAAATATAACACACACAGTGCCATCTCCCACCCCCACCCTTTAGTATGGTGCAGCCCTCCTGGGAGCCCTGATGACTGGAACAACCCACAGGAGGCTCAGCTGGGTGTGAGTGGGAGACGGAAAGCTGTAAGGAGGAGAACCAGCAGCTGCCTTCTCCTGCATGACCCTAACCCTAACCCTAAGGCAGAACAACAGGTCCGCCATTTTTAAACTAAGACAAAACAACAGAAACTGAACAGTATAAAACCGAATTCAGGGCAAGCTTAAAGATAAACGTTTTATCACCAAATTGGACACAGAACTATCCTTTAGACCTGATCACCTAAGGGGCTGCCACAAAGGAGGGCGTATGGTGATAAACAGCTGAAACGCCTGCTGATGTTGTGGTTCACCACTGATGAATTAGTCCTGAAATTGTTTAAGAAAAACTAGCTTAGCTTCCTGGTAGAGTGGAAATGCAGCTGGCATCTCCAGGCTAACAGCGTTACAAAACCTCAACAATAGGCCACAATATTCCAAATTTCAAATTTCAAATTCCAAATTTATGAAGAGGGATCAATCGCTTTTTCAGTTTGCATGCTCACAGTCCTGTAAGATAACTGGCTGCTGGTTTCTATGTTCTTATGATAGGATTACCCCACAGGAATGACCTTAGCGACTGGTTCGGCCACAACATTATGGAAATGACTGGCATAAAGGTATCAGATTAAAAAGCTTTTAGGAAAAATGATGACAACTTGGACACTTTTCCACTTTTGACACAGGACCCAGAGGCTTCCAGTTTATTTAATTAATTTATTTAATAAGTTAATAACTTCAACAAGGATTGTGTATGTACAACCTTTCCCTTTCACTGAACCCTAAGGTAACATGACCAGGCTCTGTCACAGGACTGCATGCCGAACCTTAAGTCGGGGTACAAGCCACATTTTGAAAATGAATTTTTAAATAATATTTTTTTAATAAGCTAATAATCCCATCAATTATCATGTATATAACCTTTCCCTTTCACTAAACTCTAACCCTAAGGTAACAGGTCTAGACTGTGTCACAGGACTGCACGCCGAACCATGGACTCACATTCCACATTTTGAAAAATTAATTTTTAATATATTTTTTATAAAATTGAATAATTTCTCTTCTGTTCTCCCTTCTTTTGCATCACATAACACACACCGATATGGACCCTGTGTCTATTGCACCCACTTGAAACATAACTCAAAAACGCACGGAGTTTCCCACGGCCTCCTGAGTTACTCCAAGACCATTCCAGCACACGCAGCAGCCACCATCTTTAGAAATGTTATGTGAGCATGAGCCATCCCACAATGGAAGAACAACCGCAGCAGAGCTCACGTAGCGCCCTCCTTAGAGGTCCTCTCTTACACCGGTTGCGTGTAGCTCTAATGCAAATGTATCCTGACGGCAATATTGTGACAACCTTCACTGCCAGCTTGTTAGTGGCTGCGTGTGGACTACGACATAATGATAATTGTAACACTGTAATGGCAAAAGACACAAGACTAACTTAGCCTACTTGTTGTGTTATATTCATCTGTACTGAAATGGCATGACGACAGGAACTTATTGCAAAGGATTTTGTGCAGCATAGGCTACGCCACAGAGGCTGTTGGCATTCGGTAAGTTTTTTTTTAACGAAGTCATTGGTTAACCTACTTTCCTGTAACACCGCCAAATGCACCGTTCTCTGTTTGTGACTTTGTAACGTGGGCTTTTAACAGCCCGAGTTCGGTGTCGCGTTTGATTCGTGTTTAAAAAGTACCGTGACTGGAACGGCGCCGTTGCGCGTAATGTGTGGCTGTGCGTGTCTGCGCAGGCACAGCAATTATTTTTCTACCCAAAACCCTTATTCCTCCACAAGTACGCCTAGAACTAGTGGTCAATGATTGGAGAAAATGTATAATACCAAGGGCACGAATTAACATTGATTGTGTGGTGGGAGCCTAACCAGTCTAAAATGGGGGCATAACTTGTTCGACGAGGCAGAGAATGACGCGCGACAGGACACAGATATCATAAATGGCACTTCTAGAATTTTCGGTGACCGACTTTAATCGACTAATGAGGCTCAGTGGTCGGTCAAGACTTTTTTTAAATTTCGACATCCCTAGTATAAACTCCTAATACCTAACCCTAACCCTGACCCTAATCCTAATCCTAATCCTGACCCTAACCCTAACCCTGACCCTGACCCTGAGCCTGACCCTAACCTTGACCCTAACCCTGACCCTAACCTTGACCCTAACCCTGACCCTAACCCTGACCCTAACCCTGACCCTGACCCTAACCCTAACCCTAACTCAGCATGGTGCAAAGCAGAGGGAAGGCCCCACTCATTTACCTGTTGATGTCCTCCTGAGAGCTCATGCCCCGCCGCTGGTTGACCCACTGTTGCAGCTGGGCCATGGAGCTCTTTCTCTGGGCCACCCTCTCCGGTGTTGTCCTCGGCACAAATCCCCTCCTGAACACCACATTCTCCTGCTGATCCTTGGGCTCCTGGACGCCATCATGGCCACTGTAACTTCTGGAGGGCTGAACGTTGTTACT